>NC_071355.1:237885026-238085026 GCF_943734655.1 Sabethes cyaneus
ATTGTTATCTGTCGTAAAGTGTCGAAAATATACTTATAAAATTCTCTGATAATAAAATTCACGGTAAACAACATTTTATGTGACAGAATTACTGTAGGATCTAGTTCAACAGCAAAAATGGATACGTGATTCTACGTTTCTTAATTGTTCATAACAGATTATTACCTACTACTAGCAACTCAGCATAAACTTAGCATAAACAAAACGATAGTGGAAACAAGTACTGAAATCAGTAAAAAAGTAGCTTCACCTTAATGCTTACACCAGTTGATTTTAACGTGTTACGGTCCTCCAGTCTGTACACTCAAAACTTTTCCTAATTTGCTTGTTATGGAGAACGAAATTCTGCGCTATCGCTAGAGCCATCTCTAGCTCTACGCGATGAAAACATGGAACTCTAACTGGACCATGACTTGTCTTACAAGTCACATTTGATTTGAAAGTAAAGCGGCAACAATACAAGTTCCTCAGGAATCGTATCTTGGAGTTTCGATCTTGAGAGTTTAATCCGGATGATGTTAATTGCACTTACTCAACTAGCGTCCCCAAGGTTCAGTTTTCGGTCCTCTTCTTTTCTGCTGCCATGTCAATAACCTTACTTTACTTTTACTTTTATGGCGCAGTCCGAAGTATCGATCTTATTCGAAATCCAGAAATCGATCATTGTTGCATTCAAGAGGGTGACGTTTCCTGTAGATCGGGGATATGAGACCTTCTAACCGGCGCGTTGATAGCTCTTCAGCACTCGTCACTCGTCGAAAGCTAGAGAATCCACAGCCTGTCCATCATCCTCAATCTCTATCCAGTTCGAAACGAGGACTCGATGTTCTGCACCGTTAAACAGTGAGGAAAATGTTGTTTCCAACGTCTGGTCAGCTCCAATCTCTCGGCTAGGATAACGTTCCACTCCAATCGGCATTCCGTGGAAATTCCGGTGCAAACTCTTTTTATGAGGGAGAAACCTCTTTTCAGCAGCTCTAATCTCAATATCGCTCCCTACTCAGGAGACTAGAATCAACTTTTCGCGGATAGTCTGCAGTAACCCCTTCCCCTAATAGCTCTTGCAAGCAATGTTGCTAATCAAGCGAGAAGTATCCATACATACCAACACGGCAAATCTATGGAAACCATACTGCAGTGCAGTGACGTTAGTTGAGAAATCACCCAATAATCAGGAGGCGGCACTTTGTGCTTTCCTTGATATTGAAGGAGCCTATGATTACACGTCCTTCGTTGCACGGCTCTCTTTCAAAACGGAATCGACCGCACTACAAGGATTTAATCAATGCTTTCGAGCAGAGAAATCACAGCACCATTGGGAGATACATCGGTCACTTTGGACACTGGCGGCCAACGCACTGCTTCACTAGATATCGCAGCTTGGTTATGAGACTATTACTTAGGCCGTCAATATAGAACTTATCGTCAAAGGAAAGTTTGACGCAGTACTCTCACGTTGCTTGTTAGGGGCTAATATAAATCCTACAATAACAGTAGTTATCATTCACTTTGTGAAGAAAATATACTGTTACTTCCCCTGTACTGATTGGTGTTAGGCTGAGTTTCAGAAATGAAGTCAAACTCCTCGAAATAATTCTGAATAAAAAACTGAACGGGGCTACCCGCCCAGGTTATACTGTTAGGAAAGCATCTCGTTGGAACCAAATACAGTGTGGCTGAGCCTGCCAACATGCCGGGTCAGGCTTCATTTTCGGTTTTTTGCTCAGTAGATAACCAATAGACGACAGCACCGCAACGAAACAGAGTTCGAAAATGTACTGTAAAGGGCAATTGTAGAGTTATTATTTATCAGTATCTATTATCTACAATATTGCTGAAGAAAGTATCGTTCAGGGATATCTGTGATATCTGAAAAGTACCGATCATCAGTCAAAACAATCAAAAATCAATAGGTGTTTCCACCGTGAGAATGGAAGGAGGACATTATGAGGGACGGACGTTATGAGGGACGCTTCGCCGCTTGATCCAATAGTCATATTGAACGCCTTCAATCTGCCAGATATCTCGTGGAAAGCCGCCCATAGCGGTGTTCTCTAACCTGATTCTGAAAACTCTACGGTCTATACCGCAATGCACCATCAAGTCAACCATATCGTCAACGAGAACAACCGTTCCGTAGAACTCTGCTTCGTTAGCTCAAGAGATTGCCACACCATCCTCCTCTGTTCGTCTCATTGAAGATAATCTTCGAAATTCCAATAGATGTCCAGCTCCAGATGTCTCATATTACTTCCAGAAAGCTGATCAACGAAGCATCAATGACACACTTGATCCTGACGATGTTGAAGCCGCTGCGCAGACCTTCTCACATGTCTTGATAATGCTATCGATCGACGCGTACCGAAAAAAGTTGCTGCACTACTTCTCATCCCTTTTGGCACATGAATGAGCTATGCAGGCTAAAGTCATACAAAAGAGCAGCAGCATTAAGACGATTCACGAAGCTTCGCACGTGTCCACTTACAATTTGTACAGGTGAATCAATCGTCAATGCTTGTTGCGTCATCAACACAGTATTCAGCGAAGACCCGAAGCATCACCCGAAGTCTTCCTGGAACTACGTAAACGAGTAACGCAAAGAGTCCAGGCTACCGTCATCAAAGGAGCACAACCGGGAAGTTGCTGCTGCTGCTCAGGATATGTGCCGTTTCTTTTTCAAGAAGTTTGCAAGTATTTTCACCTATGTCCCAATCCCAAGTAACACACTTCTACCATATTTAGTTGGAATAACTTATTTATGACTTGTATTAGTTGTATAGCAGTTATTTCAACTACTCTATAACGACTATGCTGCTAGGGATATATGGTCAAACGTTGGGTGCCATTGATATCAATGTCGAGATAACTTTCTGTATTCCTAAAGAAACACATAGCCTGTTTGCTGACACCGTAGCTCCATTTATTTCGAATGTCCAGCTCCAGTGGGATTTTCCATCGTGTTGGAAATTTGTACATATGTTCCCTATTCACAAAAAAGGAAGTAAACGAGATGTAGACAACTATCGAGGCAACACATCGCTGAGTGCAGTTTCGAACCTATTTGCGCTGGTGGGCATGAAACCTCTGCTTTCGATCTGTAAGCAATATCTAAGTGCTGACCAACATGACTTCACTTCCCAGCGCTCTACTACTACTAATCTGCTGTCTTACATCATACATAACGGAATGGATGGTCCAACGAGCTCAAAAAGAAGTTTTATACGCCGACCTATTGGTGCCTTTGACAAGATTAACCACGCCATCACTTTTGCAAAACTAGGGCACGGGAGGGTATTTTCAGCAGGTTTCTAAATTCAGCCTATTATAGGTATCCCGGGGATTCAACTCTTAGTTTCTCATATAAGAATCCTGTTTCTTTCTGCAGAACTCTTTCACACGATTTTAATGCGAGGAAGTCCAGAGACTCTGCGAATCTTTTTGTTTCGTCCGAGAGTGATCAACGCTGAGAACTCTGGCTCGGGTTTTCTCGTTGGTGCTCGAATCAAACCACTCACAGTGGACGTGACTACAGCAGAAGTATCCAGCGTTGTGAAACTGATCGTATCGTGGATGTATTTCTACTGCTCGTTTAGGTTTTCTTCAGCTTTTTTAGCAACTTTCCATGAGTACTTTGCTGGAACTCCCTGTGCTGATAATCACCGGGTACGTAGCTGTAAAATTCAAAATTTTTGTTGAATAGTGAGATTTTTTTTCTTAAATATTTCATAAGTCATTTAATATGCATCCTAGCGACCAACAGACTTTAGGAAAAAAAATGGGTATTTTAATATACAAAATAACTTAGTAGAACATTTGAAAGCTCTAAAAAATCGTGTAAAAAGTTATCGAGCATAATTGATTTTTAAACGCTCTTTTTAAACGAACCATACCAAGATTCTCAATCACCGCTGAGTTAACAACTATCCTTCTAAACAAACTTCTAGTCGTCGAACATTGCGGAACATCTACTATGCAATTGCGTGACACTCGTTCATGAAAGCAAAACTTTCTTTGACGTGGCTTTAATACGACCCTCAGATGTATGGAATAATTCTCCCAATAAGGCAATAAACTTCATTCGTTGAACAATACCTTATTGGCACAATGCCGTCGATTAGCAAGTGGAAATCACTCATACTAATAGCGATACAACACCCTGATGCGGCTTACAATAAACAGGGGCCTGCCACAATAGATCAAGTAACTAGTCGCAGTGGAAAATGTACCTAACAAGGAAAAAAAAAATGTCATCGTTTCCCTCCCAGACTTGATTAATGATTCATCCAATGTATCCAGCTTTCCACAAGCGATAATGGCGGCTGATGGGTAGGATTACTTTCTGAAGGGCACAGTTCAGTTTTGACATTCAATGCACGAACGGTTACTGCGGTTACTATGGAAGCCACTACGGTTGTTTGCTGATTGTGTGGAAAAATGTAAACATTGTTTAGTTTTCGCAGTCCAGTCGAACAGGAATTTAGTTGAAGGAAAGCGAATTGTTGTCCTTTCTTAGCACACATTTTGTGAAATAATCTTTGCTTTGGGTCAATGGTGACAATATTTCAGCAAAGAATAGCCACAAAACTGGGCGATGCCGCTACCGAGTTAGTAGGATCTTTGAACTAGCCCCGTAATTTTCCTGTACTCTAATAACCGGCTGCGAAGTCTGTCGATGAAAAAGGGCCAAGTTCTGATGGACGTTTATACCCATGGCTTTGCTTTTCTTGCTCCATTTTCTAGTGAATCTTTTAGTAGATATAACGAGCGTGAATTAATCATATCCATTGCCTCGAATGGCGACGTGAGATAAATTTCATCTTTCAGCCTACGATCGGATGTCTAATGGCTGTAGAATCTGTTTTACTGAACGCACCATGCATGAAGCACACTTCACAATGGGAGTCGTAAATGTTTCCGCTGTTTCATTATGAATTCGCTTTATTTTCTCCAATTCATGGCTACCGACAAAATTTAATCTGGAGTTCCGCGATCGTTTATACATCTCCGAATTGCCATCAGGCACGACTGTATCTACAAACTGTGACCACCTCTAAGTCAAGCAGGTGAAAAGTGCCACCCATCATTTCCCGATCCTCGTCTTACGTGAACTTATTCTGGTCCTAAATAGTCCTAAATTCTTCGATCTGAACGCGCAAAGCGGCAGAACGACTGTTGACTTTTCTTGAGAGGCCGCATGAGTTATAAGACGGCAGCAGCGCAAGCGGCAGATTGACTGAATTCAAAAAACAGTCAAATGATCGTTCAAAAAGCGCAGGTTGAATGCGGAAAGCGTACGCATTCACGCAGTCACATTCAACTTGCGTTCGCTTTTCAAGCCCTGATCCTGTCACTAATCGCATGCTCCATAGGGAAGATGATCGGATTGGAGTATTTTTTGTTGTTTCGGGGTTGATTTAAACACTACAATTTGCTGAGGCTGAACAACTGGTAAATCCGAATATCTTCTATTGGGGAAGTTGAAATACTGCGTCCATTATTTTGATTTATCTTAAGCATGAAGCTTGCCCATCAAATCTTAAAGTAATAGGCTAGCAGCTACAGCGAGATAGGTGTGAATCGGGGATAACTTGGTTTATAAAACTAGTTTACCCTGAACAGTGATGCAACCCAGGTCTTCATAGATTCTGATAGCTGCATCCTATTAGTATTCCAATTTTAGAGCCAAAGTTTCACATTTTCACTCTCAACATTACAAAAACGACCATCTTATACAAAACCGCGTTTGCGAAAATAATAATTGCTTATACAATGTCATATCACAAGACCGGTAAACAGGCGCAGTTCTCTCTTAATCTAATTGAGACTCAGAACCCTTTGAATAAACTCAATACACGGTTTTGCTATGATTTTTCGGCTTTCCCATTGTTTCAGCTCACTCTACAGCATTCCGTAGAATGGACGAACGTAGAAAGACGAAAAAAAAGTTCGTCGGGTGTTGTGGGAATATCTCTTCCACGATGACTTTCAGCTTATCATGGGCTGGTTTCCAGTCATGGGTAGTAGAATTTTTATTCCTATGTGGATATTATCACTACGACCAATTTGATCTATTGTGATATCGTCCAAATATTGTATTCCGCACTTCGTTCTTTTTGCAGTATCGCTATAGAATGAACGAATTATTTATTATCCGTGCTTAAGTATCGGTCTTTTTTTATACTTTTTACTGCTTGTCATTTGTCAACCAATTAATGCTTTCTAGCCAGGAAGTGCAGAGACTAGTTATAATTTGCCCTTGGACAAGAGGCTTCATTCGCACCTCAAGCAAGTACCATTCTTATAACTAGCCTTGGTAATAGACTTCATTGTTGGTAAATGCAGAAGAATAAACCCATACTAAAGACACTTAAAATCGAATGGTCTGATTCTACTAACATTCGAACCGACGACCACTCGCTTGGCAGGCACTTCGTACTGTGAACCGCAAGCCCCGAAGTAAAGAACACCGACTTTGACATTCCCATCCCATCTTACCTTACTACGCCACGCTTCGCCAGAAAGATATTTTTACCAGCACTTTCAGCAGGTCATTCTGAGTGATCGCCTGCTGCTCAGATACTACTACCAGCCTCGACTGATGTACAAAAATATCCCTTCTGGCCAGGTACTTCTTCACCGTTTTGCCGGTTGCTCAGACCTCCCGACCAAAGGCGCGGAGCGGTTAGGTCACCTTGCTCTCGGTTTCCCTCTTCAACTTGTGCTGCACGTTGCGATCGCGTGGCCGGCGTCAGGCTTCCATTCAAGGCTCTCGTCTTTCTCCAGAAGAGAGAGGATGTTGTAAATGCTGGATCGGCTATATTCGGCGGACACGGAATTCCTAACAATGTCCATATTCTTTGCTTGAACGTGATTGCTTGACTGTTTTTATCATGGCTGCTGTACTCATAATGCTGTTAATTTTTTTCTGTTGCTACGATTGGCGATGCAAAGCCTGATTCACCACCAGATGGTAGGATAATCGCTTAAAGAATCTTTCAGTCCATTTTTTATGCATACATTAGAAATCTTACAGCGTTGCCGAAGCGTCAATTCTCGTTTGAAATAAATTTGAGTTTTATTACGTTTCTCTAGTGGTTTTCATGACCTTACCGTGACTAAAACTGCAATCGTGCAAAACATGGCCGCGTATAGAGTCATATACGAGTAAATAAAACGAAAAAAATTCACCCGGTGGTGGTGGTTTAATCATGAGACATGCCGGAGTGAAGGCCCAGACACAATGCATACGGATTTTACTACGTTGCGGCAATTTGACAGTTTTTCCATGGGTTTTCTGTCAAATATCCGCAACGTAGTAAAATCCGTATGCATTGTGTTTAGGCCTTGACTGTCGGCAACGCACTGCTTGTTTCTATCGCACTGACGAACAGTTGAACAGTCTATCGTTCGGCGGTAGAAAGAAAGAGTTGATATAGCTTTATCCTCTCACGCAATGAGAGGATAAATTCGGTTTCTTGGGATAGAGGAAAGTTTATGGCAGCCTACGCTCACTAACATCAATAAATTGATTCTTTTTTTCAGTTGTTATTTGTAGTAGGCGAAATTTACTGAATATCGCGCATTTGAAAGGTTAAATTGAATACTTACCTGTTGTAGACATAATCCCTAAACACGGTAAAACGATAAATGGTTCATAGCAACAGTCTACTTTGATCTGAACGCCCCCAGAGTTTATAAAAAAAACTTCAACAAATAGGCGCATGCGATTTCCACCTGTTTACATCTAAAACTACGAAAGTCACACACTTTCGGGAAATTATTATCCTTGGTTTTGTTCGGCATCGCTGAGCACTAAATTTGGCATCAAACCCAATAATTTTCCCTGGAAGTATATGATAATCTGTAACATCAAAACGAATGTTGATCTTTAGAAAACATGAATTTAAAGGCTCAATTTTGAATATTTTTAATTACTAAAGGACAGATGTTCAAACCAAGCTGCAACCTTGAAAAGTATTCGTTTGAAAATATATATGATAAGTTGGGTTAGACTTAGAATATTTATAATTTTCAAATGATAAATCTCAATCAAACTCCAAGTAAGCCCCAGACATACAATGTTAGTAGGAAATTGATTCCGAATTGGTTCCGAATAAATCATATAACCTCAATTTCAACAAACTCCTTAAAACCCATTGCTTTCAAGTTCAAATTTCAACATATTTATTTTTATATTCCCTCTATCAGGTGGTCTCAGCACAACGGCCATGGTCAAAATCCAGCTGACCGACGTCAACGACAACCGGCCAACGTTTTACCCCCGAGAATACAACGTATCGCTACGGGAATCGATGCCAACCAACTCGCTACTATCGACCCCGGTGGTGGTCGTTGTGGCAACCGATTCGGACAGTGGAAGTTTCGGCACCATAAGCTACCGAATCGTCGCCGGCAACGAAGCCGGTATCTTTCGAATGGATCGCCTAACCGGGGAGATCTTCGTTGCCCGGCCGAACATGCTGTCGAGCCGCAGCCAACCGTACCATCGGTTGAACATTTCCGCCAGCGACGGAGGTGGCCTGCGATCGACGCACGATGCCGAGGTGTTCATCAGCGTGATCGATGCCACCCAGCGGCCGCCGATATTCGATAAGCCCCGGTACACGTACTACGTTAAGGAGGATGTTAAGAAGAACACGGTTGTCGGAACCGTCTCTGCCACCAGCAGTAATTCAGGTTGGTATTCAGCCCCTAAATAAGTTTCTAGATTGTATGCAAACATATTGATCCAATTGCAGGAAGTCGCGGTTCCATTCGATACTTCATCTACTCCGGTGATCCGGATGGATACTTCGCGATCGATCCGGTTTCGGGAAATATTCGCGTAGCGAGTACACTCGATCACGAAACGAAACCGCAGGTTTTGCTGAACATTCAAGCAACCAGCGGTGATCCTCCTGCGTATGGACACACTCAGGTTAACATCGACATCGAAGATGTCAACGACAACCCGCCGGAGTTTGAGTCCAGCACGGTTCGCATATCGGTTCCGGAGAATGTGGAAATCGGATCGCCGCTGTATGCGGCCAACGCTCACGATCGGGACTCCGGAATGAGCGGTGTGATCACGTACCGGTTGAGCAATAATGGACCGACGACGGGTAATCTTTTCAGCATCGATAGCCGCAGTGGTCATTTGAGTTTGGCACGGCCTTTGGATTATGAAACCATCCAGCGGCACACGCTGATTGTGACGGCTTCCGATTCGGGGATTCCTTCGTTGTCGACGAATTTGACCATCTTAGTTGAGGTTCAGGATGTTAACGATAATGCGCCGGTGTTTGAGAAGCACGAGTATTTGATTAAGGTTTTGGAATCGACGCCCAGTAATTCACAGGTAAGTTTTTTCTCACCTAAAAAGCGAGAAACAAACTAACTTTCTAATTCTTTGACTAGATTCTGCAAGTAAGTGCAGTGGATGCGGATACTGGAAACAATGCTCGGCTAACCTATCGCATCCTGGGAGACGATAACAGACCTCGTTCGGGGAAATCCAGCACCCGAGCACACGACAGCAGCATTCCGCAGATCTTCGGAATATTCCCGAACAGTGGATGGATTTATCTGCGTACGAAGCTAGATCGGGAGTTGCAGGAGCGGTACAACATCACGGTTATCGTCAGTGACAATGGAGTTCCGACGCTTACGGCGACGAGTCACGTCATCGTTACCGTGCTGGACGCCAACGATAACAGTCCGGTTTTCGCGAAACAACTGTACGAGTTCGAGATTGAGGAAAACATGCGACGAGGATCGGTCATTGGCTTGGTAACGGCAAGTGATGACGATGCCGGTATCAACGCTGTCGTCCGATACAGTCTTATTCCAAGCAACACAAGCTTCCAGATTAATCCGGTGTCAGGTAAATAACATCCAGTTTAGAAATAGGGTCTTCAACAGAACTAACTTAATTTAATTTCGCAGGCGAAATCACCACCCGGGATAGTCTGGATCGGGAAACGAAAAGCAACTACGATCTGGTGGTGGAGGCACGTGACCAGGGAACTCCCTACCGCAGCTCGCGGGTCTCAGTCAAGATAAAAATCCTGGATGTCAACGACAACTCTCCGGAAATCGTCGATCCCCAGGAGGACGTCGTTAGTGTACGTGAGGAACAACCCACCGGAACCGAAGTCGTTCGGGTGCGGGCGATTGATCGCGACTTTGGTATGAATGCGTCGATTACTTATTCGATTCTGAAAGGACGAGATTCGGATGGTCATGGGATGTTCTCGATCGATCCGCTAACTGGGGTGATCCGAACGAAAGCTTCACTCGATCACGAGGAGAAGACAATCTACCGGTTGGCGGTGGCCGCCACGGATAGTGGTAAGCCCCCGAGGCAAACGGTACGTTTGCTGAGGATCGAAGTTCTGGATCTTAACGATAATCGACCAACATTTACGAGTTCTAGTTTGGTGTTCAGGGTAAGTTTAGACCAAATCAATCAAAGACTTAGTAGTTGATTCAACTTTTTTCCCTACAGCTTCGCGAAGACGTTGGAGTAGGACATGTTATCGGCTCGATCAGCGGCAGTGAGCAGTCGGACGCGGAGAACTTGATCGCCGGTACAAACGATCTGCACATAACCTACACTTTAACCCCGTTGACAAACGACATCACAGAAGGCGCTTTTGATATCGATCGTAACTCTGGAAAGCTAGTAGTGGCGCGATCCTTGGATCGCGAACAACAAAACGAATATCGCATGGAAATCCGTGCGCTAGACACCAGTGCCAGTAACAATCCACAAAGTTCGGCCGTTACGGTTAAGATCGAAATCGCCGATGTCAACGACAACCCACCAAAGTGGCAAAACGATCCAATCAACGTCTACATTTCGGAGGACAGTACAGTGGGCTCGATCGTGTTCAACTTCACCGCCACCGATGCTGATTCTGGCACGAACGCTGAGTTGAAGTACAACCTCTCCAAATCTACGACCTCCCAAAAGGAGTTCTTCTCGATCGACTCCCTAACCGGTTCACTGACCCTACTGGCCCCTCTAGACTACGAAGAAACCAAGGAATTCCTGCTGATCGTTCAAGCCACGGATCAGTCCTCAAATGTAACGGAAAGGATGACCACCTCGGCAACGGCCAGAATCATGGTCACGGATGTAAACGACAACTCACCGGCCTTCGTTGTGCCGCAGGCACAAGACTCCACCGTCTACATCAGTGATTCTCTGGAAGTCAACCAAATCGTTTCCCATGTGGTGGCTACCGATCGTGACAGTGGCGAAAATGGCCGCATCATCTACAAAATCATCAGCGGCAACGACGACGAACGGTTCTCGATCGACATCGATACCGGCTTCATACGGGTCGCGAAAGCCTTCAGCAGTAACTTCATCGCGGACCACCTGAAGAGTTCCGTCACCAGCCGGTACAATCTGGTGATTGCTGCCTCCGATCAGGGTGTGCCCCGTTCGAAGGAAGCCAAAATCACCATTCAGGTCGTAATCCAGAACACGACCAACAACCCGCCGCGCTTCCTGGAGTCCGTCTACCACGTAAACATCACCGAGAACGTACCGACGGGAAGCTTTGTGGTGCGCGTTTCGGCCAAATCTTACAACGACAATGGAAACGCAAACCTGACGTACGAAATTCCGAAAGGAACCGGCGAGGATCACTTCATGGTGGATTCGATTCGGGGAATTGTGACCACCCGTGGGCCGTTCGATCGTGAATCGAAGGACCTGTACACGATTCCGATCTACGTTACGGAACAGAACCGTTTCAAGAGTGCTGCTTCGAAAACGTCGAAAGATCTGAGCCAGTTCGATGTGGCGACGTTGGTTGTTCGCATAACCGATGTGAACGATCATGCACCGGAGTTTTTCCCCGGTTCGTGCTACCCGCTAGCGGTGCCGGAAAACAACGAACTGTCGGTGATTCACACCGTTGTGGCCAGTGATGCCGACGAAGGTTTGAACGGGGAGATCACCTACAGTATTTCGGGTAAGTTCTTCGTCAGATTGATTAGTACTAAAAACAGAATTGAATTTGGGCTTCTATTTCAGGCGGCAACATCGGAAATAAGTTTAGCATCGATATGAATACGGGAGCACTGACGGCTCGGCCGTTGGATCGGGAGATCCACGCGCGGTATGTGCTGCAGATTACGGCACAGGATCGCGGATCACCGACGTCGCACCAGGGTCACTGCAATATCACCATTCGGGTGGAGGATGAAAACGATAATGATCCGAAATTTGAGCTGCAGAAGTACATTGCCACGGTCGATGAGGATGCCCAGATTGGGACAACCGTGTTGACGGTCAAGGCGGTGGATGCGGATATTGGAATCAATGCGAGGATCGTTTATTCGCTGGCGAACGTCACCGAATGGTTGTTCGATATTGATAGCAAGACCGGTGTTATTACCACTGCTGGGTAAGTTGTTTGTTTTCTTTATTAACTCATTTTTTTTCAAGTCATATTTCATTATTGATTATTCTCATTCTTTTATTCGAAGTTGAGATGTTCACTTTTCAACTTCAGAACGAAATATTTCGTGTTTGATTTGCTTTTCTGCAGTTACAAAGGCAATCCAAATTTGCAGCTAATTTTTTCCAAACTTGGGAACTTTTACAGTACAATTTCCTGCAACTTTCTGATTCATTTAAATGTAACATAAAAGACCATAGAAGATTGCATCTGAATGAATCAAAACGCCAACTTATTCCAAAAAGCTGCCTCTGATGATGTTTAAAATTTGAATTGCTTACAAGAGTAGGAAATATGCTTTTGTTTACAATCCTCTTACGTACTGATAATAGTACGGATTTCGGTAAACAATGCAATGGAGTGAAGAGAGCTCTCTGATATAGAGAGTCATAGTAGATGACAAAACTGTCCACCTTTTCGCTGCATCTTCACATAAGAATTTGTTCGTTCTTAAAAGAACGGTTTTCGGTAATTAATGAAACTTAGGAAACTTGGAGCTTAGGGTTTTCTTTAGCAACACAAATCTATCCACCACCAATGCTACAGTAATACGCAGCGTAATTTTTCTTTGGCAGCAAAAGGTGAACGGCTCGCACTGATAACTCTTTTGTTCAGTCTGAAATTGAAATCCCCCAGTTTGTTCAACGTAGGTGATGCAATGACGGACCATGAAAAATAGGACGGACCGATTCTTGTCGCTTGCTCCAGTATACAACACGAGGTAAACCGACGAACAGCATTACTCAAACGCTTGCTGAGTTACTTGCAACATCTCATCGGGATGTCTGGACGCGGCAAAGGAGGAAACATCAGTCCTACGTCACCTATGCGGTCATGTCTTGTGCACAATCCCTCTGATTTTTTCACATTTCTTGATATAACTTTCAAACTACAAACTCAATCATCAAGAAATTTGGAAGTTCAGGGTTTGAAAGGCTCCCCTTTCATGTGCAATCAGTTTTCTTTTTAAATCGGTTAAGGGATCTATGAGAAAATGAAGTCTCGTAATTTTATAACTTTTGAACTAAACATCCAGCCATCTCCGGAAAAAGTGAGTGAGATTAAAAGCGTCACACACACAATGCTCAGTTTTCGAAACTGATTCGAATGATATACTTTATACTATACTAGTTGAGCCCGAATCTTACGATCCGGAAAATATAAATGTCTGTCAAGAAAACTGCGGATAAATTCCCTTTGCCAGTGTTTGCGAAGATGTTTACCCTTTAGTTCTAGCACTAGTTCTTTGAGCTTTATATTAAATTTATTTGCATCACGGTATGCGAAGATCTTACGATTAGAATAATGTTGTACGATAAAGAGTCATAGCCACAAACGGTTTTTATGCTCGCATTGGGTTTTATTTAACTGAATAAAAACATTATTTCCCCTGTGTTGATTCTATAGGTGGGCAAAATGGTTCTTTTGTGGCTCTAAACTGTCCATTTTCGGCAGCGAACCAATTCAAATGAGTGGCATGTTCATATCGCGACGAGCAATCGAGTCGAGCTGTTGAAGTCAAGAAGTTGAGTCAAGCAGCTGAACCGAGTAGTCGAATCGAACAGTCAAGTCAAGAGCAGTCAAATTGAGCAGTTTAGTCTAGTAGTTTAATCAATCTGTTTAGTCAAGCAGTTAAATCGACTAGACTAGTCGAGCGGACGGGTCGCGTAGTAAGTCGAGCAGCCGACTCGAATAGTAGAATCGAGAAGTAAAGTCGAATAATCGAATCGAGCAGTTGAAACGAGTAGTCTAGTCGAGCAGTCGAGTCGAGTGATTAAGTCAAGCAGTCTGTTCGAGCTGTTGAGTCAGGCTGTCAAGTCAAGCAGTCGCACCGAACAGTTCTGTCGAGCAGTCGGATCGAGTAGCTAAGTCGAATAGTTGAATCGAAAAGTTGAGTCGAGCAGTTTAATCGAGTGTACTACTCGAGTTGAGCAGTTGAATCAAGCTGTTCAGTCGAGCAGTCGATTCAAACAATCCAGTCGAACAGTTAAGTTGAGCAGCCCAGTCGAACAATCAAATCGACCAGTCTAGTCGACCAGTCCAGTGGAGCAGTCTACCCGATCAATTGAGCAATGGAGCTGTCCAGCAGTAGACCAGTGAGGTGACTGAGAATAGCACCGACTGCTACGAAAGTAAGACGTCCTTTCAGGGGTCTGTTTTTAATTACCGATAAATTTCTTAGGACGTCCTGTCAGACACCTGGTTTTGGCTACAGACAAGCCTCTTATAGATAGAAGAAGAAGATAGATTTTCATATATTACAAAGGCCATACATATTCCTTGCTAGTTGAAATCTTTATTTGCTTAATTATAGGACAATCTGGTATAATTATATACTAACAATCATATTCCTAAGTTTTTGAAAGCTCTGGCCTTCTGAATATGAATATCGAAGTTAAAGTAGATAAAATCTTGTTAAGAACCTTTATAATTGCTCGTTACTGATGCCTAATAGTTGTTGCAAAAATATACAATTATCGTTTGGCTATACAATTATCGTTAAAAATTATTCAAATTTTTTAAATATTGAATCTGGACATCTGGACAAATGTAATAGCTATTTGCTATCACTTGTAAATCTGTATTCTTCTCGGTAATCCCTATAAAACGACTCAAAGGTTTTTTTACGTTTTTGAACCTCTCCCTTTTGATGGCCACCCTATTTCCCCTTTCAGAAATAAAACAACTTGTACAACTGCTAGCAAAGCCTAGTTGCTACATTCCGTTATCGAAACTTGACCTTCTATGCAGGGCAGGGAGTGCAGGGCAATTGCAGGGCCAGTTGCTACGATCCTATTGACTCTGACAGCCTCTCCCAGTCGAGATTCGAACATAGGACGACTGGCTTATTAGACCAGCGTCATACCTTCAAACCAACTGGAAGGTACAACTGCTATCGTTCCAAATGCAAGAGAAACGCACCCCTTTACCCATTTGAACCTTTCTCTTCTCTCCCCTTGTATCAGCCTCTTTGGCTCGAGCAGCACGTTCCTCACAATCATGTGGAAGATTTGTGCCTTGCCTATCTTACCCGTGTCATCTTGATGAGGACGGAAAGGAAAACTCTCCCCTTGTAAGAGACAGTCTCCATCTTTTGTCAACCCCGCGGTGCTGATTTTTTTATGCCAAAAAGCATGTGTTTGACAAACGACGTTTGATGAAGAACAATCCAGAAGTTCCGGAGCTATGGCAGAACATACATTCATACCCACGTTCCTCGTCCCCCTACTTGTCGATTCCTTCCCAGTCAACTCCCCCTTCTCTCACGTAGTTAATTATGCATCGGTTTGCTCAAAGAAAATCGCTATAATGGAAACGAAACAAAGGTTTATTTACCATATATTCGTCCTCGGTGGAACCCCCCTCTTTTCTCAAAATGCAAGGTTTCAATGGTTTAAACGCAAGAGAAACACAACCCCTTTTACTTATTTAGATCTCTTGTTGGGGATTCCCCCCTTTTGTCAACTTCTCAGTGCTGATTCTCTAATGTCAAGGAACATGTGTGCCAAGTTTGATGAAGAATTCGTCCAGGCTTTTCGGAGTTATGGCCTCTCCCCCTGTTATGAACCCCCCCTCCTCTTCTTGTCCTTCAGCACTGATTCCCTTATGTCAAGGAACATGTAGGGGGAAGTCGTCTATGCTCGGACACTTTAGGTTTTTAAGATAAAACACAAAATAAAGCCGGTATTATTACTTCTATTTACACTTTAATGCAGAGAGAAATAATATTATAAGCAAAAAAATAAAAAGAAACAAAATTTGCGCTGCAAAGTTGATTTTGAAAGTAGATAGTATTTTGAATACAAATTAGCTTGACATTTTTGCTGATATTTTAATGCAATTTTTTCTGATTTTTTCTTCGTTTTGCATAGCTTAACTAGTTTTATTTTACCTAGGAATCAAAGATATAGCAATTCTAGATGAACTAAGTTATTTTGCTAATTACTTTACTGCCCATAAATGGAAGACAGTCACATCTGCAAAAACGTTCAACTACGAAAAACGCTGTTGAAGCCACGACAATTTTGCTTTAATATTGAATCGATTTTGGAAACAAATCGTCCAAATCGTCATAAAATCACTTGAATGTACATAACAGAATACTTTCACAAGCAATTTGTTCACAACCCAACAAACATTTTCGTTGAATAACAGCTTATGTTAAGCGCATGTTTTCCGGTAATTAGCTGTACAATGGTCGAACAAGCTACTATTCAAGGAAAATGTTTGTTGGGAGTGACCTAAAATTTGTTCCAAAACTGAGAAAAACTGCCGAAGTTACTGATATGCATTTATTTGTGATTGAATAGCCAAGAATAAATGCATAACAGCCACAGCATGCCTTGATCCTTGCGTTGTCGGTGACTCGGCAGTATTTTCAAGACCACGTGTCGTTGTTGTTTTGATAATTCACGTGCTCGTTCAATTCAATTGTTCAAAATGTCCTTTTTGACTCAAATCTCTTGCTGGCCTTTTCATCTTTTTATTGTAATTTGTTATCTTAAGTTTATAGTGAGGTCGCATGATGGCGTTTGTTTGACTCAGAAGCTGGTCGCTTTCCTGGGTGTCCAGAACACTCCCAGAACGTGTCCGAGTATGACCAATATGATCCTGGACTCTATATGGTACAACAAATGAACTATTTCAAACAAATGAACTTTTTGCAATTTCGTGTACCGACTTAGAGATGTCACATGTTGTATTTTAGTTAAATTCAGAAACTGATTCCCATCGAGGTATCCGGAAGATTCACGAACATGTTTAGATGTGGCCAATGACGTCGTCTCCAACACTTTATACGACTACCAATAGTCTAGATTTGCAAATCCGTGTATTTGTAGGTGTCACATGATGGGTTTGTTGTGAGTCAAGGTGCTATGTTCAAGTTCCATATATTCCGGAACTTGTTCCCACTATAACTTCGGAGCCGTACGTCTGATCCAAATTCTCTTCAATAATGTTCTTCTAGACCATAAAATCTTCCTTTTGGTAGCTGTTGCAGTCGAATCGGTCCAGGCTTTTCCAAAAAACGGATGCTTATTGATATATTTTACTACTGTGACAGTTATGCGTTTATTTGTAGTATGGGACTGACATAGTTTGATATTTTTTTCAACATCTTGGGAACAAACATAACTTTTTTGTTTTAAATATTGAAAGACCAGTCAATTTAAAGATGGTTCCCAGGTTTATCTCAAAAGTGGTGAAAAGTCAGATGGGACTGTTGTGCATTTATGGGCAGTATATGCAACGAAAATATGTTTTAACTACTTTTTTTCACATTTCTTTATATAACTTTCAAACCACAAGCCCAATCGTAATGAAATTTGGAAGTTAATGGTTTGAAAGGTTAATCTTTCATATGCAATCAGTTTTGTTCTTAAATCGGTTAAGGGATCTATGAGAAAATGAAGTCTCGTATTTTTCGTATTTTATATGTATATAACTTTTGAACTAAAAAACCGATCAACATGAAATGCAATAGCGACCAATGAGGCAACTAGACCTTGGTGGGTGAAGTTGAGTGGTTGGTGGAAGTTGAATTTGGGTAGAAAAAGAAAGTGCTAGGGCTTCGTACATCAAACTCGAAACTGTCAAGGTCCGGATAGATCCAGATCGTGTCGGAAATGCGACGAGAACGGCCGTTTTACAAGCGACTGCGCAAAACCACCGAGGTGCATGCTAACGAACAGAGAAATGACCCCACGACCGACGGGGGCTTCCAATGCCCAGCATATAAGAAGGCAAAGGTGGGCCAGCAGTAATAGACGTAACCCAGATAAATCTCAATCATTGTGACACAGCACAACTATTATGACAGTCGACAACGGAAACAATGTGTCACGTCGCAATAATTGCAGAGCCGTACCGAGTTCCACCCGGCAACGGTAACTGGGCAGCCGACAAAGCAGCGATGGCTGCGATACACGCAATGGGTAAGTTTCCCATTGAGGAAGTGGTTTCGAGCCCATATCAAGGTATATTGGTTGGCAAAATCAACAGAATATATGCAGCTATTTTATATGCAGCTGCTACACACTACCAAGATGGACCTTAGAGCAGTTCCATCAGATGCCGGATACGGTCACCGAGAAGCTCGTCGGATGAACACCAATCATCATCGGAAGAGATTTCAATGCTTGAGCCGTGGACTGTAATAGCAGATGTACTAACTCCAGAGGGTACAGCCTGTTGGAGGCCTTGACTAAACTGGATGTGATGCTGTTGAACAAAGGCAACGTGAGCACTTTTCGCAAAGACGGACGCGAATCCATCGTCGACGTATTTTTCGGCAGCCCGTCGCTAATGCCGAACATGAACTGGGGAGTATGTGAGGACTATACACATAGTGATCATCAAGCGATCAGGTATAGCATCGGCCAGCGGAATTCAGTGGTTACACAAAGAGCAAGAACTTTCGAGAGAGAATGGAAAACGACGGCTTTCGACAAGGATCTCTTTATTCAGGCTCTCCGAGTTGACTGTGAAATACCGATCCTGACTGCGGACGAGTTGATGGCTATCCTGGCGAGCGCATGTGATGCGACCATGCCGAGAAAACTGGAGCCGAGGAACTACCGGCGCCCAGCTTACTGGTGGACCGAGACACTTAGCAACCTCCGCACTAGTTGTCTCAGAGCTAGAAGACACGTTCAGAGAGCCAGAACTGCAGCAGATCGAGAAGAGCGTAGCCTGGAGTTCAGACTAGCCAGGGCTGCATTGAAACGGGAGATAAAGCTGAGCAAAAGCAGCTGTTAAAAGGAGCTGTGTCAGAGACCTTTGACAACTAGGGAGCTGTCCTCCGTTAAGCTGAAGGTTATCGTAGAGGGACTTCTCCCGACGCACGACACTACAATGTGGCCGAAAACTCCGTACGGTCTAGAAGAGACAGACAATGCCGAAGGTCTGCAAGTCTCCAATGATGAGCTAGGGACAATAGCTAAACGACCTAAAGCTTGAGGATCAAGAAGAATGCCTAGAGGATGGTCATTTCCCGGACAGGTGGAAATAGCGCTAGCTTCTGGCTGTTGCCGAAGCCAGGAAAGCCTGCAGGGGACTCATCATCATATAGTCCGATATGTCGGTTGGATACATGTGGGAACCTTCTGGAGAGGATTATCCTAGACAGGCTGACGACGTACACGGAAGGTCAACACGGTCTGTCAAATATGCAGTTCGGATTCCACAAAGGGAAATCCACTGTAGATGCAATTCGGATAGTAGTCGAGCGAGCCGAGAAATCAGCTAAACAGAAGCGAAGAGGAGATCGTTATTGCGCCGTTGTAACGATCGACGTAAAAAACGCTTTTAACAGTGCCAGCTGGGAGGCCATCGCCCAGTCCGTGCAGAATTCTGAAGAGTTACATCCAAAACCGAGAACTTGTTTACGAGTCCGCAGAGGGGCGGAAGATGATGAACATCATGGCGGGAGTTCCGCAAGGCTCCATCCTCGGCCCAACGCTTTGGAACAGGATGTACAATGGAGTACAGACGTTGAAACTGCCCAGAGGAGGGCAGATTGTCAGCTTTGCCGTGTTATCGGCGAAACACTGGAGGAGGTGAATAAGACCGTGGCAATAAGATAAATAGAAAACTGATGCAGGGAGCAAAGCTAATCCACCACAAAACGGAGGTCCTGCTGGTCAGTAGCGGTAAAACCTCAACGCGTATGCTTAAGCATCTTGGAGTAATGATGGATGATAGGCTTAACTTCAACGGTCCCGTCGGCTACGCCTGTGAGAAGGCAGCGAAGACTATCAACGCGTTAGTCAGAATAATACCGAATAGGTACGGGCCTAGTAGCAGCAAACGACGACTACTGGCCAGCATATTATCGTCGGTACTACGATATGGTGTAAAGCTAAATAGTACCTTCCGGCTCATAGCAGTGAGAGTAGCCAGTACATACCGAACCATAGCAATAAGACAGTATGTGTTACCGCCGGAATGCTGGAGGCAGTATGTGTTATCACCGGAATGCATGGGCAAGTCAGCTTTCACCTGACGCAGTTCCTGTCCGCTGTAGCTTCCGCTCAAAAACGGCCACGGTGCGAATGTCCTCCGTGAGCAGAGTTACGACTTCAAGTCGATAAAGGTAGTTCTTTGGTCTGTTAAGGGTTTGGTGCATCGCCAGCTTTACACAACGGTCTTGTTACGAAGGGCAAAGCAGGCGTCTTACGAAGGGTTCAGTTCGTTCTAGTTCGTTCTAACGCGGATGATTAGCGTCCATGAGAGGCACACGTTCGTTTTCTTCTAGCCTTTAATTTCCGCTGCCACCGCCTTCTCACAGTTTCGGGCATAAAGTCGAATTCATGTCAGTAATCACTGTGTTAACGAGATAGAATGGAACCGCACTTCGAAGGACTTTCTTCACTAACGCTTCGCTAGCTCCGAGAAATCACTCCGGCAGGAATCTGCCAAACCGAACACTGAACTGATCACCAAAGTCCCTTCTTTTGACGGGAACTTGACCGCACAACACAAGGTCAATGTCATCGACCGAATAAAAGAGAAAAACGAGCGACGTAGGTTTGCTATTGACAAAGTGTAATTTAAGACTAATCTGTGTCTGATTAGTGATAATAGATCATTTTATAGGCTGACTGTTGCCTCTTCTGTAGGCACACAGTGTGGATGACGAACATCGGTCATCGATCCGGTACACTCACTCTCAAGTGTGATGAGTGCTCTCGTGATTAATAATTTGTTAGGGTGGGTCATATTTATAATGTATAATCCTAACATTCCGGCCACCTTGAAACATTAGTGTTTCAATAACTTACAGCTACTATGTCGAGCCACAGCCTGGACGACGTTATCGGAGAGTGCTGTTTTGAGGGTCACCACACAGACAACACCGTCCTTACCAGGGTGGAGCTTCACGATTCTTCCCAGCGGCCATTTCGCTGGCGGTATGTTGTCTTCATTGATGATGACGATGGCACCGATGTCGATGGTGACAGGAGGGTTACAACCCTTGGTTGCGTCAATTCCCAGTGGCTCAAACGATTATCAGCGATCTCCTTCAAATCGATTTCAGGAACTGCTTGTAAATTACTTTCCACTAGGAAGTGGCCAGGTGTAAATACGTCTAGGTCATTGGGGTCCTCTGGTATCGCAGCGTGAGAGGTCGAGAGTAGAGGCACATTTCGACTTCCGCCAATTAGGTTAGCAGATCTTCATAAGCCAAATTGATGTTGCCAGCTACCTTGAGGAGATGATTTTTCGCCGATTTGACTACTGCTTCCCAAAGCCCTCCGAAATGTGGGGCTCTAGGCGGAATGAATGTCCAGCTAATCTCGTTAGTTGAACACCAGCTTAAGATCTGTTCACGATCAGCGACTTCGACCTTCAGCATGCGGTATATTCTATTGGGAGCATGTGAGGTTCCTTTGAAGGTAGTAGCGTTGTCAGATTGTAATTCGGCAAACCTTCCCCGGCGGGCGACAAGACGACGTAGAGCAGCTATGAGCGCTAACTCGATGTGGACAGCTTTAGTTGAAAAGCAGACGAAGATGGTCACGTATACTTTGGTAGGACCACGCTTTCGAACTGCAGACTTTACGTAGAATGGTCCACAATAGTCGACACCGCATCCGGAAAACGCACGCGTCGGCGAAACTCACGATACCGGTAGATCGGCAGTGCTCTGCTGGACTAGAGTGGGCTTGAATTTGAAACAAGTGTAGCATTGGTGGAAGACGGACTTAACAAGATTTCTACCGCCGACGATCCAGAACTTCTGGTGGAGAGTGGCTATCCGGAGTTGTGAACCTACGTGCAGTAGTCTTACGTGATAACTGCTAGCCAGCAGAGCAGACAGCGGATGTTTGGCGGACAGAGCGATCGGATGTTTGATAGCGTCGGATAGCGCGGCGTTACTTAAACGACCACCGACACGGATAGTACCGTCTTCGTCTACGAACGGCGAGATCCATTTCAGTGATGATGACTGGGCGACACGTCCACCTTTGGTGAGATCCGATAATTGCGCAGCGAAGCTATCGCGTTGCGCTAAGCGGCAGAGTAGACGATCATGGTGAGTGGTGGAATGGACGAATAGTCTGGTGCGCTTACAGCTAACGTAGCTACATTCTTTCCAGACCCAGCCACCAACGACCCATTTCGGATCTAGCTACGACAACTCGATCTTCTTGTACAGTTGAGTGGCTAAGTGTGCAGCGCACAGTTCTAGCCTAGCGATAGAGTGATGTGTAGACAAAGGTGCGTCCTTCGACTTCGACGATAGTAGCTGCACAGCAACACCCTTTGCCGTCTCCGTTCGTATATAGCAGCATACGCCGTAAGCGATCGACGAGGCGTCGGCGAAGAAATGCAGTTGAATATTGTTGATTTTAGAAGCCAGTACAAATCGAGGAACACGAAGATCGGCGAGAATATGGAGAGTAGTGTGAAACAGTTTTCACTCAGCTTGCAGTTTCTCTGGCAGAGGAGAATCCCATAGGGCTTTTGCTACACACACATGCAAGACATCTGTTGGGCACACATTGCATATTTTCCTATTCGATGCAGCAAAAAGGTGCTGGATAAAATTATCATTTTTTCTAAAATTGTTCATCATTTTGAAGCAACTAATAGTCAAAATAACCGACAAATGTTCCCTGAAATATATGCTGACTTTTGGTAACTAGGGTTTCGGTGAATTCGCGTTAAATCGGTGTCCTAAATATACTGATTTTTGAAGCAGTATACGGCATAGGCCAAGTTGAAAGTAACGGAATATAAAATTGGTTTTAGCATAATAAATTGCTTTCTTAGCCGAAAGCAACTACTGGCTATTGATATTTGTTTAGTTTTATCCCGCTAACATAGGTCATAGTTACATTTTTGATCATTGCTACCGCGTCTTAGCTTATTTGTTGAAAATAATTTTTTTATTTAGTAAACAGATATATTACCTTGCGATATGTATGAAGCAATTTGTAATTTCTGTTTTAAATAAAGAAAATAAATCATTTAAAAAATTTTACTCTTCCCAGCCCGTATGTTTTATATGGAGCTGTCACTTTTGCCTGCCCAACAGATCTACAATGCATATGCACTCTGCAAACACCCTATTCACAGGTGACACCATCGCGCTTCAGCATCCACAATCGTTACATAAACAGCTTTACTTTCGTTGTCGATGGACCTAACAGCGCAAGAGGGTCGAATATTTGGGCGATGTATGACATCACCTTTCGCTTGGTGAGGATAGCAGCAGGGAGAGGTAGTTCAACCTTGAAATGAAGCTTATCAGCCGTTGGATCCCACAGAAGACCGAGTGTAGATATTGTCTGCTCATCCTGCACCTCATCTTCTGGAGGGACGTTCTTCAGGACTTCCAAATCGTTAGATGCCCACTTTTTTAGCTTAAAACCTGCAGATTTAAGCATCGAGATGATATCTTTTCGTAGAGTGATAGCAGATTCCACGTCCGATGCTCCTGACAAAAGATCATCAACGTAGAAATCCTCGATGACCGCTTCGACAGCGGCAGGGTACAAATGCTCACGATCTTTCGCAATCTGCTGAAGTGTCTTTGTTGCAAGATATGGAGCGCTTACCGTTCCGTATGTGACGGTTTGTAGTTCGTAGGTGGCGATTGGATCAGTGGGGTTTCTGCGGTACCGTAAATCAACAAGATGATGTAGTACTTGTCGATACATTTTCGATACATTTGCTCCGATGGCGACGGCTCTCGTGCGGAACCTTAAGTAGATTGAATAGAGATCTTGCTGAACCACAGGTCCAACAAGCAGCGTGTCGTTTAAGGAGTAGCCCGTCGAAGTCTAGCATGAAGCGTTGTAGACTACCCTGACATTCGTCGTCGTGCTAGATTCCTTGAATACGACGTGATGGGGAATGTAGCAATGTTGAATACGCTCATCTGCAGGGTTCTGAACGTTTTTCATGTGTCCAAGCTGCAGACACTCCTCCATAAACTGATGATACGAGTCCTTTTGGTTGCAGAATCTCGTTCGAGTCGACGTTCCAGACTCAGGAAGCTTCGGTCAGCGATTGATCTGGATTCTCGAGGATGATGTTCAAGAATGAATTTTATTCTCCTAAAAACTTAATTTCGGTTAATTTCACAGTATATATTGCTCAAATGAAGCTGGAATAATATAAATGACCTCTAGTGTAGAGCTTCTGAGTTTCCCAAACTCACTTCTAGGTGCCAAAGTGGTAAAAATATTTACTCCAGTCCTCGTGATTAGTGCTTGAAAAGCGTTTGTTTTTATTCTCATGGAAACCATGTTCCATTCTATACCACTAAGCCTACTAGGACTGCTATCGGGATGCGCATGTTGCCATGGTGATTTCCTCCACATTGTTTTTTTGCTATTTTATTTATTGTCGGAATTATAGATGAAACTGTTAGTTAACCTAGAAAAAAACATTTAATCAAATTCTGAACGTTCGTTATTTTTTATCTCCCACAGAAACTTCGACCGCGAGCGGCAGAGCGTGTACAACTTTATGGTGGTCGCAACGGACGGCGGCCGGTACAACGCCCGGTTCCAGACGGTGGCCGTGCAGGTCATTATAGCGGACGTGAACGACAACAAGCCGGTGTTTGACAAGTACCCGTTTAAAGAGCAAATCGGTGCCCTCATTCAACCCGGTCAAACGTTGCTGCACATCTCGGCCGTAGACGCCGACCAGGGAAGCAACGGCGAGATCGTGTACAGTTTGAACGATAATCCGAACAATGCAAAGTTCCGGATTAATCCGAACACCGGAGCGTTGAGTGCCGTGCAATCGTTGGCTAGCGAGAATGGGCGGTTGTTGCATATTGAGGTGACGGCGAGGGATAAGGGGAATCCACCGCAGGTGGCTACCGGATTGATTGAGCTGCGTGTTGGTGATTTGCAGCAGGAGCTGCCGATTTTGCGGTTTCACAATGATTCCTATCGGGTTAATTTGGTGGAGAATACTCCCGTCGGACAGACGGTGATTCATTTGAATGCCGTTCGAAGTGATGGAAGGCGGCAGAAGATTATCTACAGCTTTGGATCGGGGAATGAGGATGGAACGTTCTCGATTGATGCCGTTACCGGTGAAATTAAGATTAGGAATTCGCATAACTTGGATTATGAACGGTTTAGTCGGTTGAAGTCGGATGGAATTGAGTTGGTGGCGGTGGCGAGGACGGACGGCAGTCCGCTGTTGTATGGTTATTGTACGATAAAGGTTGAACTGCAGGATGAGAACGATAATCCTCCGAGGTTCACGCAGCAGCAGTACTCGGCCTCGGTTTGGGAGGGCAATAATAAGGGGGCGTTCGTGATCAAAGTTGGAGCGTTCGACGCGGATCAGGGTTCGAATGCACACATTCTGTATCACATTGTTGACGGGAATCACGATAATGCGTTTATTATTGAGCCGGCTTTTAGTGGAATTGTTAAGACGAACATCGTGCTGGATCGGGAAATTCGTGACAAGTATAAGCTGAAGGTGATAGCGACCGATGAGGGAGTACCGCAGATGACCGGAACGGCCACGATCAACGTCAATGTGGTGGATGTGAACGACAATCAGCCGACTTTTCCACCCAACACCGTAATCAGTGTTAGTGAAGGTAATTATTTCCGTGTTTTATTTGGGTTTTAAAACAATTTATGATGAAATGTTCTTAAAAATTACAGCTACTACGGTCGGAACGGTTCTTACCTCGATCACGGCCAACGACGTGGATACGAATCCCCCGCTAACGTACAGCTTTGGGGACAGTCCGGACAATGACGCCAAGTCGTACTTCTCCATCGACCGGTACAGTGGAAAAGTGATTCTGATCAGACCGTTGGACTACGAGGATCGTCACGAGTTCCAGCTACGGATCCTGGCGTCCGATTCGGCTCACGTCGCACGAACCACCCTAACGGTGCGAGTCACCGACGTCAACGATAACGCTCCGGTCTTCCAGCAGATAACCTACCACGCCATGTTGAGCGGTAATTTTTCCCTAAAATTCTAGCTTAAAACAACTGTTATTAATTGTTATTTTTCTCTGAATAGACGACACGGACTCGGGCGGCCACAGCAGCAACATCGCGATCATCTCGGTGAACGCCACCGATGCGGACAGCGAAAGTAACGCCGCCATTCGGTACGCCATTAGCCCGCCGTCGGCGGGATTCGCAATCGACGAACTAACCGGCTTGCTGTTCGTCAACATGAGCCAAGTACAACGGACACACAGCGGTACCTTCTACCTGACCGTGGCAGCAACCGATTCGGGCCGACCTGCACTCAGTTCTTCCACCACCGTACGACTGGAAATGAAATCCAAAGGCAAAGCGAACCCACACTTCATCCAGAACCAGTACCGCCTGACGGTGAACGAAGCCGCCCCAACCGGAACGGTCATCACGAACCTGATACCGAAAGCGATCGTCGATCAGGTGGAAGTGACGTCCGGAATCGCGTTCGAAATCATCGACGGTAACGAGGAAAGTTTGTTCGAAATATCCTACCCTTCGGGGGCACTGCTGCTGGTGAAATCACTCGATCGGGAGACGAACGACTACTACGAACTGCGGTTGATCGTCACCGAGCCGGGGGCTCGCAACGTCTACAAGGGCATGAATCTAACGTCGGCGATTCGGGTAACGATCAGCGTTGAGGACGCCAACGACAACGCGCCGGAGTTCCAGCCGGGTCCGTACGAGATATCGATCAGCGAGTCGGCACCGATCAAGTACTCGATCGCACAGATTACGGCCATCGATGCGGATATGCCGAATTCCGCGAATTCCGAGGTGGTTTATCAGATTATCTCCGGCAATGATGGTGGAATGTTTTCGATCGATTTGATCACCGGACTGTTGTATATTAACAATAATTTGGACTACGATCGGGGGTCGGTGCAGTACAATCTGGTGATTCGAGCCTGTGACAGCCACGTGCAGCCGAAGTGTAGCGTTCATCCGTTCGTGATCAATCTGACGGATGAGAATGATAACGAGCCGCAGTTCCCGGTTCCGGAGTATCTGGAGTTTGTCGGGGAGAATGAACCGATCGGGATTAGTATTTTTACTGCTCGAGCTACCGATATGGATCGCGGAGTTTACGGGAATGTTAACTACACGATCGACAATGGATTGACGGGAAGTTATTCGAACATTGACGATGGTTGGAAGCTGTTTAAGGTGGATCCGATTAGTGGAGTCGTCAACTCGAATGCCGTGTTTGATTACGAAGAAAAGCACCGATATTCGTTCACGCTACGAGCTACGGATTCCGGAGGGAAGTCACGCACGGTTAAGGTTCGGGTTATGATCGAAAGTCGGGATGAATTTAGTCCGCAGTTTACCGAAAGGACGTACCGGTTCCTGCTGAAAACGCCGGAGGCGGGTTATCTACCGGTGGGCTATGTAGTTGGCCACGTGACGGCAACCGATCGCGATCGAGGTCCGGACGGAAGGATCGTCTATCAACTGACGACGCAGCATCCGTATTTCAAGATGAACCGAACGACGGGAGCGATTTTGATTAAGAAAAAGCTAGACAATGCGGCAGCCTCCT
Organism: Sabethes cyaneus; assembly: GCF_943734655.1. Taxonomy (NCBI): domain Eukaryota; kingdom Metazoa; phylum Arthropoda; class Insecta; order Diptera; family Culicidae; genus Sabethes; species Sabethes cyaneus. The sequence goes on from NC_071355.1 coordinate 237,913,034, forward strand.
TGGAAGCCGGACGAGACATCAGTTTGGTTGTGACGGCCAGTTCTGGCCGGCAAGGTTCCCTGACGAACATGACGGTGGTGGAAATTTCCATCGATTCCCTAGGCCATGCGAAGGAAGGTGACGCCGGAGGCGACTACGGCAAGTCGGAATCCGTTTCCGCCAGTAATGGATTAGCAAATTGGGCTTTGGGACTGTTAATTTCGATCCTGTTGGTAGTGATTTGTGCGGCCTCGGTGTTTCTGTTTTTACACATGAGAAACCGACAGCAGAAGCAGGTCAATAAAACCGGATTAAGCACGGAATCGGTTGGTCATTCGAACAATTACGTCGATCCCAGTGCCTTCGATACGATTCCCATTCGAGGCAGTTCGAGTGGCACGAGCGGAGCCGGACAGTTTGCCCCACCAAAGTACGATGAAATCCCCCCGTACGGTGCCAGTTCGAATTCCGGTGCCGCGACGACATCCGAACTGTCCGGTTCGGAACAGTCCGGCTCGAGCGGGAGAGGCTCAGCCGAAGACGACGGCGAAGATGAAGAAATTCGAATGATTAACGAAGGCGGTCCCATGCAGCGGGATGGACTACAACTAGACGGTCGAATTTCCGACGTTTCCGTTCAGAACACCCAGGAATACCTGGCTAGGTTAGGAATAGTCGACAACGCAACTACAGGAAACGCCTCAAATTCCTCCCGAAGATGTTCGGAAAGCATCGGCCTAGGCAGCTCGAAGGATGCAATGCTGCATCACACCCTACCGATCGATACCCTGCACATGTTCGACGACGAACACCGAGAGTCGGACCTAACCAATCTAATCTACGCCAAACTGAATGACGTAACGAACAACAGCGACCGAGCGAGTAGCGTCGACGAAACGGTAACGAACGCCGGTAGTATAGGAGCCGCCGTCGATCACGTCATGATGGGCAACTACAGCGACGTCCCCGTCGTCGGTGGCCAACAAGGCATCTCGATGAACGGTTCGCTCAGCTCCATTGTACATAGCGAAGAAGAACTAACGGGAAGCTACAACTGGGACTACCTACTCGACTGGGGACCCCAATATCAACCCTTGGCGCACGTCTTCTCCGAAATCGCCCGCCTCAAGGACGACACCCTATCCGTTCACAGCGGCAACAGTGGAACTTCGAGCGCCAAAAGCAAAAACTCACTTCATCACACGGTGAAAAACGTTCCCCCACCGCTGCTAACCAACGTTGCCCCCCGCTCGATCAACGTGCCGGTATTTTCCGCTCGCGGAACCAGCGGCCACCACGGTCAAGCGCCCAACCAGTACTTACTGCCCCGATCGCCCATCAGTCACGATTCCGCCGCCGGTTTCAGCACGTCATCCGCCATGTCACCCAGCTTTTCCCCGTCGCTGTCGCCCCTCGCAACGCGATCACCTTCCATATCACCGCACGTCGTGTCCACCGGGGTTCCGACGTCCCATCATATGGTGTCACTGCCACGGCCACCACAGCAGCGAGGCCAGCGGAAGCCTTACTAACACGTGTGATTGAATCAAAAAAACGAGCAGTCCGTGTTGCCAAGGGCAACATACCGTTTGTTGTTTGTTTTAATTTTCGCAGTCCGCCTACTGCCCGCTCGCTGTGATGACGCTGAAACTGTGGCAACTAATCAACTCACAATAATAGAAAAGATAGCTTGTAAATAGTCAGACGATTGTGTCCTTTTTTCGACGTCCATTTACGTATTTCGGTGTAAACAATTGTACAGGTTTCTCGAGTTAGACGAATCTTCTATCGGAAGTGTAACGAAACGAATAGCGGGTAAGTTTTAAACTATTCACCAGAAAGTGCCTTTTTTATTAGAAGAAACAAATATTAAAGTACTGTAAATAGAGATTTTAACACCTACCTACTGTTAGAACGAAGTAAAAAACCCAAATCGTGTTTTAAATACAGTAGCAACTAGATTTTGAAAAACAAGTTTTACACAACGTTTAAACCAACGAATTTTAATTGATCAATTCCTCCCTAGCGGTTAAGAGGTGTAAATAGTTCCAACTGTTAATACGAGTCTAAATAGAGCATTTTTTTTTCTTAAACAATAAGCAACAACAAAATAAAGGCAGTAAAAAACTACGACGATATTCGAGTGCGTGTAAAATAGATCACAAGAAACTGTGTCAAATTTTCTATCGAGAACAAGACTGTGTAAAGAGCCTGTGTAGGAATTAGTTCGCTTTTAGACACGAGAGAGACATTTTGTAGCGTCGATTTGGCGGCGCCAAATGGCGCCGCAAATCCAAACAGCGCATTTACTCTACTTCCCGGTTTCGTTCTCCAAAAGGCAAACAAACCCCCGTGAAGTTTTTTTTAGACAAAATTTTGTAACCTGTTCAAATGTTTCCAATTGTATTTATATATATTTTTATCTTTGCATAAAGGCCATATGTAAGCAGCGAAAGCGATGAAAGTTTTTAAAATAAAGTATTGCAAAAATTAATTGAAAAAAAAGTCAAAGGATCATTCTTTTTCGTTCGTTTCTACGAAACCTAAAAACAACCCGAATTCGAACATAACATTACCTTTTGCTACTTAAACTAACAAAACAAACAGGTTATTCAATATCACATTTCACCGACCTAGTCGGTGAGTTCATCGCACTAGAATCTCTCTATCTCTCTATCTAAGAGAGTGTTGCTGTAGGTGGGTGTAGGCTCTAAGGCTCGGGGCTCCTAAACTTCTCCGGTGGAACTTCTAGCGGGAACTTTACCCTCGTCGTCCAGGGTAAGTTCGTCGTCCTCTCGGTAGTGCGCTCCCTCGTTCGGCTCGGTAAGCTTCAGTTCGCGCTTGGATAGATGTTCCACGATGGCGGCACAGTAACAATCCCCGAGGAAATTATTAGTCGTCCGGATGCGGTCACTAAGGAGAAATGGAACAATAGAATACAATTAATTCAACAGTTGGCTAAATGGTCTCATCCCGATGATATTATATATAATTGTTTTAAATTCAACGAAATGAGTCCCACTTGGACTATTAACCACGACTGCCAGATAGGTTCTGGATTCTAGAACCAAATATAATACCGGATAACGTTTCATTGATGGACCAGATTTTTCATTGATGGACAAAGGAGCTTCCCAATTTTTTGCCACATTTCCGCTTCTACGTTGTGCTTAAAGACCATCTTACGATTTTACTCATCAAATTGCTTCAAGATCATCTTATTTTACTTAAAGGAAAAGCTTACGATCCATAAACTAAACTGTAGATCCTTATTATTCCGAAAAATTTTCATCTTTTCAATAGAAAACCTCAAACGATCAGCATAATATTAGCCCTATTTCTGTTTGCTCTGCTCTTTATTGCCATGACATAGCGCGGGGTAACCAAGGTAACTGCAAACAACATATTTTCACCCACACTTTCAGGCCACCCTGATGAAAGTTTATCTTTAAGGGCCAGCGTTTTTCTGACAGTTTTCCCATGAGTTTACTGTCAAATTGACGCTGATGGATGCGTTAACGCAGCATTCTGTTTGACCCTTTACGGATGCAAACTTTCAATCCGGAGCGTGTTCAGCTTCCGAAACTTCAGCTCAAAACTAGCTGCGAAAGATCAGCTAAAGTCGGTTTCAGCAAATAGATATTTCGCTACTTTCTTCTAGTAGCTGCCGCGCCTCTAGTTGTCGTGCCAAGAAACTAATGACCGCGTTGTGATCTGAAAGGGCGTTTGTTTACTTCCAGTTAAAAATTTCATCTGATGGAACACAAAGCATGTGAAAAATTCTGCACACTTATGTTGAAAACCCAGTATGGTCAGGAGGAATGATCCCCAGGGCTGTCCAATTTCCAAAATCGACTCTGACCACAGTGCTCAAACATTAGCGGAAAAGATTGACGCTGGATCGCGCAAAGCAGACCAAACGTAAAAGCGGAATATAACGACAGGAAACTGCGAACGAAGATTATCAACGCAGTGCGAAATTATTCTGGGAACTCCAGACGTAATTTGACGAAAAGATTCACTAAGGCGCGTAGTATAGTTTGCTAGCCAACAGGATGCTGAAACAAAATCTGGCTACCGAAAAACCTAAAAACCAAGTTCTGGCCAAGTACAACGGATGTATTTTGATGGACTTCATCGTGCATATTCCATCGACATATGGAAAATGGACTTTCCACAAATCCCGGATCAAAAATGTTCGTTTCTATTCTACCTACCGATCGGACCCGGATCCGATCAGAAATTTTTTTTCGATCAAAATACAATGCATGCTATAACACACGTCGATCGGGATATTTCTGATCGGAGAAGTGTCTTCAGAAGATAATCGTCTCTATTCTACCTACCGATCGGAGACGGATCTGGTCAGAAATTGCGCTTCGCTCGGAATACATCGTATGTTATAAAACACGTCAATCGGGACGTTTCTGATCGGAACGAGCAGAATCGGAATGCAGAATCAAGGCGAATTTTGCCATTCTTTTGATTACACGAAGATCCTGTGTGATGCGAAAACTTGCACAGGGTCGAAAAACTAGATCCCTTACCCTACCAAATTTTACCGAACGGTCGGCTGTTGAGATTTCAGCAAAATTTTCCCGAATTCGGTGCTTTTTTTAGGTGTGTCAGCCAGGTCGAGGTCATTTCGAAGCTGCTTCATTGTTAGAGAATTTCTGAGCAATCCTCGATTTGGTCTACTGTCAATTGCTCCAACTAATATCTCATCCATAACGATGAGAAACAGAAGCGGTGATAAAATGCAGCCCTGTCTCACGCTAGCAGTAATCCTTAGAGGACCGGACAAGACGTCGCCATACAAAACCATGCACGAAAACGCCTCGTATTGAGCCTCGATGAGATGGACTAGCTTATCTGGAACTCCTCGTAATTGAGTCGGTCAAACGCTTTTTCGGAGCCAACGAACACCAGCAGTAGAGGGTCCTGGAATTCATTCCCAACAAACATTTTTGTTTAAGAATAGCTTATTCAACTATTGTACAGCTGATTTCCATGAAACAAATGCTTGATAAGCTATTATACAACAAAAATATTCCTTAGGTTGAGCTGCTTCAATATAATGCGGAGCGTTGTGATATGGTCTACACATGATCAGATGATCGGCTAGCTTGGAATCCAGCTCGCTGCCGCCGGAGAGTAGCGTCGATCTCCTCCTGGATCCGATTGAGAATTACCTTACAGAGTACTTTGAGAGCAATACAGAGCAACGTGATGCCACGTCAGTTACCGCATTTAGTAAGGTCTCCTTTTTAGGGACTGTCACTAATATACTGCTCAGTGATCGCCTGAAACGTCCTTCCGACAATATGCACGTCGTCAGCAAAGCAGATAAATAGTCTGGATTTATTGAAGATCGTGCCTCAATTGTTAAAGCCCGCGCGCTTCGCAGCAGCTTTCAGCGCAATGTTGGACAATCTTGTTCCTAGCCATTTTCGTCCTTTATTTTCCATAGCTCGTTAAATCAATAGTATCATCGGCGACTTTGAAATTATTTAATAGATGGTGCATATGAATTTGGTGTTCGCAACACTTCGGGAGGATCTGCCGCAACACAAAGATTTGGTACGTTATCGACGGCCCGTCCACAAAATCGGCTGGTTAACTTACCACGAATCTATTTGCTAGCGGCAATAGACGACCTGAGAAATTACTTTATAGGCGGCGCTGAGAATGGTGATCGCTCTATACCCAAATAGTTCTCACATTCCAACTTGTCGCCCATCTTGTATATTGGGCATATTACTCCCCCTTTCACTCCTCCGGTAGCTGTTCTGTTTCTCAGATTCTGACTATCAACCGGTGCAGACAGGTAGCCAACCTATCCAGGCTCATCTTGAAAAGCTCCGCTGCGAAGCCAACTTTCGATCACATCACGTTTATTCAACAAGATCCTTTCATCTTTATCTCGACATGTTTCGGCTCGTGGCACGGCCTTTGCGGGATACATTCAATTTCTTGTAGAATTTACGCGTTATCTGAGAACTACACAGCGCTGCATTCTTCTCATCTAAAATCCTCTGGCATTCCTCGTCGAACCAGTCATTGCGTCGAGTCCTCTAAGCGAACCTACTGGCACCTTCCGCTGCGCCGTTGATGGCTGCTTCAACGCTATCCTAACAGATCTCAAGCGGGGCTTCGTTTAGCTCTCCCTCACCCGGCAGAGCAGCCTCAAGGCGTTGCGCGTACTCAGTAACGACCTCAGGTAACTTGAGTCGTTCCAGATTGGACACTCAAAGAATATTACGAAAATTTTGACGATTTGTGTTCCAAATCGGCTCAACAAAAATTATAGCGGTTTCAACAGTTTTTTTTTTGTAATAGAGGTTTTCCGTCAAAAATTTTTTTTTCACTAAATGTTCGGTTTTGACTCTTAGAAATGATACCCATATAAAACTTTCTTTATTAAAGCCTCTAACTACTGTAAAAATGAAAAACTAAAATACGTATATTTCAACCGGTCACTTCTCGGATGTCTTACATGCCTTTTTGTACCAGTGTCCTCTATTTTCACCACTTCGAAACCATTTGTGCCACTCTTTACTCTTGTGGCAAGCAACAAACGAAATGAAAAAGAAGGTAATCATTAGCTTTTCATTCGTTTTATCTTTTTCACTCTACCGCTGATACACATATGTCAAAAACTATTATACAATGCTGCCAGAAAATCTGAAAATTTTGATAAACAGTGCAGCCGAAACGAATTTTTTAAAACTCAACATTCGTGATTTGGTGAAAAGAAACTCAACATTCTTGCAATTTGCATTGTTTAAAAAATCGTAGTAAATTCTAGAGTCAACGAAAAAAATATATTTTTGCACCATTGTCACTCGTATTGGGAGTACTTTTGAGAAAAAATAAGAAAAGGAGGGGTATGATCTGACGGAAAACCTCTATTGCGCGTTTGTGCACGTGTGGCTGACTTCCATTTAGGGACAGAGCAGTGCTTGTTCGTAGCGAATTGATAAGTTGATGATGAGACAACATGGAATTACGGTTATTCAAGCAGGGCACCAGTAGCCCAAAAATATAAATAAAAATATGGAAAAGACGTTACAATTAGTTATATCTCTAATTAGTTATTTGAGCAATGTTCAGATCAGATTTATCAGTTCCAAGAAGCGTGTGTTTCAAGCACATCCCTAACCACGGAGTATCCTTGTAACGCACTCTGGCACGTGTTATATAGTTTAAAATTTAATGTCATTCGTTATGAATTTTCTGTTTAATATGATTAGGTCTTCTCAACTAAGAGATAACAGCCTTTCAAGCTCGTTGTTTTTGGTGTTTCCACGCAGATGAAAACAAAACACCACGCGTCTACATTGTAATACCTCGACTTTGCATATTGATTATTGTATTGTATCTATGTATGTAAATTGTATTTCTTATTCTTATTCTACTTATTCTTATTAATACCAACACAGCCACAATGAAGGATTCCTGGAAATAATTGTAATTATTTCTAATTATAGAAATTCTTGTCTGTATTAACTTTTGCAAAATATCAGAGATATATTGCAAATGTTTTATCGGCCAGGCCAACTGTGAAACATTGCCGCAAAGACGATTATAAGAAATAAATCTTGTGTGAATAAGTTATCCATACATAGATGCATTTCAAAATCAACAGGGGAAGAAGAAACGGGGACGTCTCGTACCAACCGTTTCTGATTAACTGTATATTTGTATAAATAAATAATAAAGGTTAAGTGATTCTCAGGGGCGGACTGGCCCACCTGGCAACCGGGCAAATGCCCGGTGGGCCCCAGTAAAAATTTCGTCGTTACACAAAATGAGATTTTCCAAAATTTTTATTTCAGTTAAACTTTTTCTACGACTGTTCGATTGCTGGGACCCCATGATTTATGAAATCAACCGATTTGATGATTTAAAATTCAGCTTCAAATGGGACTGTTGGGGCCCGAACCAGCGGGGTGCTATCCCTATCTTAACGAACGGTGTTTGACAGTCGACTTAACGAAGGGCGCTATTGCAGGAAAAGCGCCCGTCTGACAGGTAAATTTGCTGCCAACCTTGTCGAGATATGCTGAGATGTTGGCAACAAAAACATGGCACCCATCGCAAGCCCCTGGCCCGAACGTTTAGCCAAAATTTCTATTTCACCTAAACTTTTTCTATGACTCACGAATGTTCGATTGCTGGGGCCCCATGATTCATGAATTCAACCGATTTGAAGATTGAAAATTCAGCTTCAAATGGGACTATTGGGGCCCCGAACTTTAAACCAAAATTTCTCTTTCAATTGAACTTTTTCTACGACTCACGAATGTTCAATTGCTGGGGCCCCGTGATTCATGAAACCATTTAAGTTGAGCTGTTAGGGTCCAAGCTCCGAAAATATTACCAGCTTCAATTCTGAGTATTTAAAAGTGGAATTAGTATTTCATCCGCAGTTATTTGACTACTTATAAATATTGAACTGTCGGCTTAAGCTCTATACTTAGTTTACTTCAGTGGCGACGGTCCGTTATCGACCCTGCGCCGAATGAATTATGGTTCTCCAGTACTCAATCCTGGACTACCTTTCTTCAAACCCCTCGAACACCAGCTGAACGTGCATCATCCTCGATAGCGCACATCTATCAGTGCGATGTCTACTCCGAAGTCTACGGCCTCTTCTTGATTCTCTGCTTAAAATAATTTTGGCTACTCTTTCGTCGGGCATTCGAGACACGTGACCAGTCCAGCGCAGACTGCCACACTGTACTATCTTCATTATAACAGCATATTTGCACCCATAATACAGCTCGTGGTTCATGCGTCTGCGCTACACTCCATTTTGCATTTTGCCAAATTTTACCCTAAAACCCCAAGCACTCGTCAATCAGTTTCCTTTAGCGTTTATGATTCATGTCCGTAAAGGGCCACCGAGAGAATGAGTGTTCTCTTGAGCGTCAGTTTTATGCGAATTTGCAAGTTACAAAACGCAGAACGCAGAAAGGCCAATTCGCAGCTGCACTTAGTCGTTTTATTTTGCGACTTGCATCGTTGTCACAAGTCACGAGCAGATTCATCTACTACTTCATATCGTTCCTCATTCAGTTCCTCTTCGGCACCAACACCATTTGGATTTCCACATTCTCTGCTAACCAAGTACTTCGTTTTGGCGGTATTAATGGTAAGTCCCAATTTCCCAATTAAATGACCTAAAGGCTTCTTTCGTTGCTCTACTTTTGATTTCGGTGATATCGACGTCATCAGCAAAATCAAAAAGCACGGTCTCATCTGCTATTCTGCTATTGCTATATTTTTTACTCATCCAGCGTCACACGAATCAACGTAACTAGTTCTGTGGGAAAACCATGTCCTAGCGTTAACTGTCACAGCTCATTTCGTTTGACTGAATCGTATGCCGCCTTGAAATCCATAAAAATATGATGAGTCTGCAAGTTGTACTCCCGGAACTTGTCAATTACTAGACGCAGGGTAATTATCTGATTCATCGTGAAGTGACCTTCATGAAAACCAGCTTGGTACTCGCCGACGAAGAACCTTATAGGCAAAATTGAGTAATAGTTTTTACTCTCGAGTCGATGTCCGTTTTTAAAATTATGGGAAATAAGGCCAATCAATCACTCCTCCGATATTCATTTTCCATCCATATCCTGTTCCTGATAATGAGGCGGCGAATTGTTTCGTACAGCAGCTCGCTCCCCGCTTTTAGAAGTTTAGCCATGATACTATCCTTTACAGCAACCTTACCGTTTTTCAGCTCATTGATTGTCCTCTTAACCTCCTCCTGTGTTGGTGGCTCCACAGTCCTGTACCTGCTGACCTTCGTGTTTACTTCTCTATTCAACAGCGTCTGGAAATACTCTTCCACCTGGCTGCTACCGTCGTTTTGTCAGTAAGCAGGTTGCCAGCACTATCATAGCACATCACAGGCATTGGCACAGGCCTCAAATGTTGCATTGGTGGCAAAGATGCACAGTGTCACTCATCAGAAAGTGCTCTTCAGAGTTCGCTAAAGGACGGTCAGTAAAGAATCAAATATTCACGCTTCGGCAGGACCTCCAAAAAGTTCATGAATACAGAATTCAACGCACAATTATTTCATTGATTTCAAAGTTGCGTATGATACCATCGACCGTAAAATCATGGCCCTTCTAACCTCGCAGGGGACTTTATCAACATGATGGTCCCTCATGTGGGCTGTTCAATATGCCGCTACAGGATGTTATGAACGGAGGCAACACACAGGCACAAACTTCAGCAAATCTAGTTACTTCGTCTGCTTTGCCGATGAAATATCTATTTCATTTTTGTCGATAGAACATCTCTAGTGATGGCTAGAAACACTAAAACTCAAAGTAGCGAAGCAATCTTCGTTCGGTTGAAAAAAAATGCGTGCAAACTAAAGTACTGTGAACCGCTAATATGACGCACACGCTAAAACGTGGTGACTCGGTCCTAATGATGAGTGAGGTTGTTTTTTTCGATCGTGCATCGAGCCGCTATGCCGCCCGTTCTCCCCGTACTCGACACTCGATAGTGCCTGAGTCGAGTCGAGTTGCACGACATGACTTACAAAGTAGAGCCCATATTTATTCGATTTACTGTCCTTGTAACGCTGATAACTTTTGAGTAGATGTCATTTTTTGTGATAATTTACTATCATGAGAATATTGCAAACTAGGGCCCCTAATCTCAAAGGCCCGGTGGGCCCTTTTGCTCCCAGTCCGCGCCTGACCATACCACTTAGATGGTACTTTTTATATTGAAAACTTCATAGAAAATGGGACCGTTATGGGAGTAGCGGCAGTGCACCACTAAAATAAAACAAGCTTACCCGTCATTTCCGGATGGTCGAGTCGCAGAAACTACAGCATAATCCAAATTTATCCAATTTTCTATATCCAACAAACATTTTTGTTGTATATTAGCTTGTCAAGCGCTTGTTCCACGGGTATTTTATCCAAAGAGATGTCTGAATTTCGATTTTATCAATCCTGCCTTTTTCGTAAACTGCGTCATACATTTACCTGCAAGCAACTAATCACTGTTCACTCCTGTTCTCAAACAGGCACTCAGCATTGATGGAAATTCCACGTTCCACATTTGCGTCTTAATTTCGGTCGTCAATTAGCAAGTTTCCCGAATATACATCAAGGCGTTCTTGCCTTCTGTCAAATTCTTTAAATCCGATGACCGATATTGTCGGTTGATAACATCTGCTCTGGTATCCGTTAGCTTCCCACCATCCACAAAAATACTTGGGAGTTTTTGCCTTCGACGCTTCGCTACATCTATGCTCGACGCAATTATGGAAGGATCCGACGCAGTGCACGCTCCCGTAAGAGGATACGTCAAGGAAGGTCTCGTAAGGAGTTAGCATACCAATGTTGTCAGGAATTATTTGCATATCTTGTTTGAATATCAATAATTTCTTCAGTTTTTTGGCAACATTCGCACTATAGTCGTAATGTATTTCTCAACTGTTCTAATAACTTATAGTTCATTACCGTTTGGACAGAGGTGAAACTTCAACTTAACAAAACTTGAGATTGATCACTACCAGCACTATTAAATCGAACGAATATTCCAGTCACAAAACAATTTTACATTATTGATATCATCGCGTGTTCGAATGGGCGATGAGTGATGAGTAAACGAGTGATACATGAATGGCAAAGAATTCCAGACAAATATGGAAAGACTGTTCCAATTAGTAATGTTCAGATCGTATTTATCTTTTCCAAGAAGCGTATTACTCGTGTGCTTCGAGCTAATCCTTAGCCACGGAGTGCCGATGTGACCTTAGTCGATTAAGGGTTACGTATATTTGTTTAAGATACAGTAAAATTCGTAAATGCAATGGAGGCGCATGGTATATTTTTTATACCGGTCTCCATTTTACTATCAAAACTTCATTTCTTTGAAAATTGTAAAAACGCAAAAGATTTCCAAATAAAACATAATAACTCTTTCAGTTTTCACACCATAAAAACATAAAAAACAATATTCTTAATGTTACTGTACGAAATTTGAACTCCAATTCAATATTTTTTCCCAAGACACATATCCTAATACTTTCCATTTGATGTGCTTGGATGTAGCTAATAAAATCAGTTTAGTGGTTCAAGCTTTTCGAATTGAAAAAAAAAACAGGCAAACAAAAAATAGACCAAAAAATGACCAAACTTGCATACTCACACGAACCAATCCACGGCGAACAGCAGCGTGACGTTGTGCATCGGAGCATCGATCGCGGTTAGTACGACCAGCAGCAGCACCAGCGCGGCACTCGGGATGCTGGCCGAGCTCATCGAAGCGGCCGTCGAAGTTAGTACCACGGTCAAAATTTGACCCACATTCAGCTGCATGCTGCTCATCTGCGCAATGAAGATCGACGAGATCGATATGAACAGTGCCGTTCCATCCATGTTAATATTAGCCCCGATCGGCAGCACAAATCGTGTTATCCTCGAATCCACCTTTAATTTTTCATTCATACATCGAAACGTTATCGGTAAAGCAGCCGCAGTAGAAGCCGTAGCGAATGCCGTCAATAACGGTTGGATTAGTGCCACATAAAACTTGAATGGGTTTCTTCTCAGAAAGAAGAAATAAATTGCCTGAATGATAATCCACTGATACAGAAGAACACCGAAAGCCACCGTAAAGATGAACCAAGCCAATTGAGTCATCACCAGGCTGATATCACTAACGGCCAATATTTTCCCCGCAATCACACTACCGATTCCTACCGGAGTCAGCCACATCACGCCGGTTACCATCTTCATGATGACTTCGAAAATTGCCGAGAAGAATTGAACCACAACGTAGCCCTTGCTACCGATGGTTCCCAAAAGGGTTCCGAAAACCAAACAGAAGAACACTATCCCCAGCGTATTGGTTCCCGGACGGTATTCGACGATCCGTATCAACTCCTCGTCGTCATCCCAGGTGAAGGTGTTCTGCGTGCTGGTTGGTTTCGTTTGTTGGTGGGTGCTAGCAATGGGTAGAATACCGCTCCCGTTGGTGGTACTTTCTTTCGGTACGTAGACGGTGTGGGCTTGTTGGAGTGCGGCTTGAAATATGTTGTCCGGAAATATGTTTCTGTAAAAAAGTAATATCAAAAACGTGAGACCATATCAGGATGTATAGGGGGAAACAGACTACCGTACCTTCCCAAATCTAAGATACTATCCATCAGTGTAACCGTCCGGCCACCAGCAACCGTGTATTCGGCCATGGCCTCATGCATTCTGGGATCGCCCGGGTGAATTAGCAGTACCAAGAAGGTACCGAGTATGGCATTCAACAGGGACGTGAGTGCGAAGTAAACGAACGTCCGCAGCGCGATTTTTCCGTTCAGCTTGGCATTCAGACTGGAAGAACCGCTGATCAGACTTGCAATCACCAGCGGAAGAATCATCAGCTTTAGCACGCGCATGAACAGCTCGCCCGGATAGGCGATCAGCATAATGGTGTCCGCCGATAGGGCCAGCGGTCGAAGGGTGAAACCTGTTGCGAGTGTCGAAAGTGCACATTTTGAATAGAATAACTAAAAATTTTGAATTTTATGGAATATTAAGAATTTCTCATTTCTGTATTATCAAAGCACTGAATGACATTTAAAACTGGGAAAGCGCAACACAAAACAGCGCCTGCTGCAACTGATTTTTCTTCATGGTTTTGAAGTTGAGTTGAAAGCTTTGACTCTGCGATATCGTGGAAAATCTTTCATGGGAGCTTAAAACTTACCCAACAGCACACCCAGAATAACACCACTCAGCGTGACCAGAATCAGCTTATTTTCCGAAACGAATTCACACCAAATCGATTTGGGCTTCACAACCGGTGTTTGACGCTGGCTGTCACCCCGCAGGAATTGCTGCTCACTTTGTGCCATTCCATTGATCGAGCACGTTTCCGAATAGTAGTTGAACTGTAGTAATTAGAAGAAGAAAAAAAACTTATTTACAAACTGTAAGCTTAAACCTCTGTGGTTAAACACAAACTCGACAGGAAAGCAGCGCACCCTCCTAGTTACTGACCAAACTGCTGACTGGACTGATATGATATGTAGGTACGTAGACCTCTGTCGGGTTGAGAGTACGATATCGTTGTTGCGGGGTGTTTGCAAACAAAAATTGAATTAACTGCAATAGACCGGAATGGACGCGTGGTCAGTTACAATTGTCATCAATCAGGGCAAATACGCGATGACAATGACGCGCCACCACGAAGTGCGAAGGGAGACCCATCTGCAATGCAGCTAGCAGAGTAATGCGTCGATCCTCTTGATTGGATTGACTGGGAGCAGGTTCTTTTTTCTAACAAGCCATATGTGTTCATGACGTGCCACGAAGCGAAATGTTCAATGGGGAGCAAGAGTAATAAGGCCAAGGTTGGTGGTTTGACCGTTATTGCGTTAGTGGACTTGTGGACAACAGGAAGTAATTCAATTTTTCAATGGTCCGAAAAGAAAATGCGTTGCCGTATGGCGTATTAAATTTGAGCAATTCGAGTAAATCATTAAAACGATGATATATAATTCTAATCAGGTCAATTCAAATGAATAATTCCACAGCTTCAAATACAAAAACTAATCCGAATAAATTTAAAAGCGTCGTGAAGGTTGAAAACGAAAAAATTCGAACATGAAAAAAATACTGCTACCTATTTATTTATTACTTATTTCATAAGTAAACATTTTTAAAATGTCATTAACCCTTTATAAGGCCGTGGCAATTAATTTACCACCAACGAAAAATATTTGTTTTGCGTCTATAATGACATCAGTATAATTATAGAAGCAAAATAAAAAAATTTTGTAGGTGGCAATATAGTTGCCACTGCCTTATAAAGGGTTAAATCACGGTATGGGACAAATCAAAGTAAGCACTTGTTATCAGGAAAAGCTGATTTGTTGATTGATCATTGCGTCACCGAAACAAGGGCGTCGCGAATCGATTCTGCAAACTCACTATGGAAATCCAGGACTATACGCTCGTAAGTTGGTTAAACTGTCGAATTCTCTCAAAACAATGATGTGTGATGTCCTGAAATGATTTGGAGGACGTTTGATCATCGACAGGAAGCACGAAAGTGGCAAAAAAGAGCAAACAATCTGTAAATAGCTACGGACTGAAAAATGAGGCTTACGTAACTTCTGGAATCATGAACCAGAAAATTATTATTGCACAGTTTCTTTAGAAAAAGTAGGTAGTTTCCCTTTCTAAAGCAACATGAGTCATGTTTAAGTCTTGGTTCAAGAAATAAAGAATCAGGTTTGCTGGTTCACATATTCCTTAGTGAAGCACTTGCTCAAATTGATGCCGCTTTAAGCAGCTTGCCCAACGATGTTATCGATTTCAAATTAACGAAAATAACAAATCGTCACGTCATGAAATCATTATCAAGAAACTAAAATCTACCTTTGCTGTTGGTCCTGTCGGAATTGCGTGTTTCCCAGAAGTTGGAAGCTTTCTGTTATATTTCCTGTATTCAGCAAAGGTGACAGAGGTGATGACTTGAAGAAATGTATAGTAGCATTACATCATTTTGAGTATGCTCTAAGATATTTGTAATTATCAGGGAATCAAAATATCATTATTCATACGCAGAAATAACCGACGAAAACGAAGAGCGATCAACCAGTTATTCACACCAGCACGCAGGACATCTTTCGATGAGAATATATTTTGATACACACTCGCTCTCTCAAGCGCTAGTTGTTGGCGATGCAGGTATACAATAAAATATGTCTTTGTCGTCAGTCGGCTGGTTAAAGACAATACTTTATCCGCAACTTGAACAAAAGGGACAAACAGCAAAAACCTTAAGAAAAAGACCAGTTAGCTTTGACCTAAAGTCTGGCGTACAAACGTTACCAACAATTTGGAAGCAGATTAATCTTCGTTGTCGGTAAACTGACTGCACGTGATTTATTCTTATATCGATATTTCTGCTGTACACTACCCAAACACGACCTCAAATCGTACGCGACCTCAAGTAACAGTGATCCAGATCCAGATCAATTTCTTTCCACTGTGAACAACTCTTTCCTGTAACACTTGCGAATGATGCAGAGGATTGCTCGGTCTCCAGTAGCAGCAAAAATCCTGTATTGGACGTGATCAGCCTTGTTATTAATCATCATCAGGAATTGGATTACCGGAAAATGCACACTGAGAATGATCTGCTACTCCCAAGCATCGTTCTAATGGTTCTTTGGGTAATTTGAGACGACGTGCGTCGATTTGCTCGCAAACTTAACGACCCACATACTCTTCTGACTATTTAAATTAGCTTAGTCCGATCTAAACTAGAGGCCGCAGTAAAGCAAAGAAAAGTCTACCCAGATAACACAAAATCGTAATAGAAAGTTCACATTAAATCATTTTCATGTCAATTTCAGATTGGAGTTGTATAATGATTAGAGTATGTCAAATCGAAGTGAACAATAAGTTGTTTTGCAGTCGTGCGTGTCTTCATATACAATTCATGACTGTGAATTATAAAGCAGGATAGACAATTGCAATATTTGATTATATCTATATCATATATTCAGGAGTATTTAGTTGCGTGTTATAAAAACTGCGCAAAATAGAATTACAAATAGTTGTCAAAATTTTCGCATGTATATCGCCTCCACCTTGGTACATATATGCTCTTATATGGCGTGAAATATAACTTTTTCGTTCAGATATGATTTCGTATACCTCAGTTGCAATCGAGATATACAAACCAAATGGTTTACTGGGTAGGTACCTACTGCATTTTGACCTTGACAAAACTTGACCTTCTGTTTCTGTTCAACATACTTCGCAGCCACCCGCTAGAGTACAGGTCAATTGCGGAGCTAGTGCTACGACCCTACTGAGTCTACCAGTCTCTCTCAGGCGAAAGCCCAGTGTCTGACGACTAGCACTCTGTCGTACCTCGAAGCCAACTGGGAGGTGCCGCAGTATTTCTATCAAAGGAGTTAAAAGGTTGAAAGGGAATCAGGAAAAATTAGTAAGATTTGCTCCGAGAAATTTTGAACAAAACATCGATAAACTCCCTCATTATGAGTAGCTTGTCGATCTCAATACAGTGACCTCCAGATATAAAATCTCGAATTTTGTTCTCTTTGTCAACCATGTTATCTGCTCGAATTCGGAGTTAAGTGTTAAGCAGTAAATAGGAGCCCGCGGTACTTCATCGGTACTTCATTTCGCAGGCGTCTCAAAAGTGACTATCTCACACATTGGCTCCCTATCCCAAGTAACAATTCTAAAGCCACTTGGTTTTACTTGAATTTCATAAAGGTTTTGTTGCGGTTTTAATTATTACCTCTGCTTTTATTATGGTATTACTCAATACCAAAAGTATACGAATAAAAACACACTTATAGCTGGCTAGAAAACCATAACAAAACTCTCAATAAAGCAAATTTATTGTGGCTGCTTATTTTACCACGACAAAATGAGTTGGCTGCCCTTCACGTCTGTTATAAACTTACCGTTAATGTGGCGTAGCAATACAAAATGGCGCACCAATCAAAATTGATCTTATCACGGTTACTTGTCAAACCGCAATAAATCTGTTAGTTTCATAAACCCACTAGCTGATTGCCCGATCTCACTCGGGGCCCATTTGTCACTCAGTCACTTGTACATATGTTTTTGTAACAAAAACTCTCATAATGTGTTACTGCTCAGCCTAAAGGGCTGAGTCAAAGCCCCTAGTCCCTGGTCGAACCACTGAGGACTCTTTGGGGTTGGGTTCCCAAGACCTCTTTTGTCTCCCAGTCGGCCGTGAGTGACTCGAAGGTCCTCAGAGTCGGCTCCGGGCCTACTTCGGAATCAAGTAAACAACGGAATAAGCCAGTGGCTTTTAGCCAGATTAATTGTCACTACAACTTTAAAGTTTTAAGTATTGACTTTGATTTTTACTTTTGATTTTTCACTTTAATCTCGTAGTTTTAGTGTCTTCAGCTTCACGCGTCGACGTTTGATCAAGAAGACCTTATCGAGCCCCTCAGCTTCTCATCCACCAACATCCACTTCCTCTTCACCTTGCAGCAGTACATTGTGCAGCGATTTTCGTGCGGTGCATTGTGCACCATCTTTTGTGCAATGCATCGATCGGGATGTGGGTTATGTTTTTTTAGTACATATCATTTATAAACGTTATCGAACAACTGGAGTTTTTTAATATGTCTTGTCCCTATATTTATATTTATTTTAATTGATTTTAGGCTCTGACAATTTTAATAATATATATAATATATTTTAGGTTTTAACAAATTAACAATAATAAACAAACAAATAAACGCATGCCCAAACTACAACTAACGAATAATACAAACAGATTTATTTTATTAACGCTACTCTGCTAGTTCCCTTGTAAGCACTTTCCTGCATGGGCATTGTGAGGTAAAGGCTACGCTACGGTAACAAATGCAAGAAACAAAACCCTTTTTTGTCAGTTCCTCGCACGTTGTCCCTCAACCACTTGTAAATCTTCTAGGTAATCCCTATTAATCGACACAAAGCCTTTTTTACGTTTATGAACCTCCCCCTTGTTAATGGCCACTCGATTCTCCCTTTCAGAAATAAAATTCCCTGTACAACTGCTATCGTTTTAAATACAAGAGAAACTCACCCCTTTACCCATTCGAACCCTTCTCTCCCCTTGTAAGGGACCGTTACCCTCTTTTGTCAACTCCCCGTGTTGATTCTTTTATACCAAATACATGTGTTTGACAAACGACGTTTGATACGGTCCAGAAGTTCCGGAGGTATGGCGGAACATACATTCATACTCACGCTCCACGTCCCTCTACATTCCTTCCCAGTCAGCCCCCCCTTCTATCACGTAGCTAATTATGCATCGGTTTGCTCAATGGAAATCGAAACAAAGGTTTATCTTATATATAAAAGAGGAGTGCAAAAGTTCGACCGCGCATCACTAGAGAACGGAGCGTCCGATTTTAGTCATCTATTTTTATTATGTTTGTTTCCGCCACCGCTGTGTTTTTACGGCGAGAAAAATTGGAAAACCTTCTAGAAAGATTGGAAAATTCGAAAAATAAATTTTCCATATAAACCTGCAATGGCTTTACTGCGACCTACTACGATATTATATTCTAGCGTCGTTGTTAGGCAAGCAACTGTGTTAAGCAAAATGACGTTTACAATATTTTGATGAAAGCGATTGACGATGGAAACGATGGCATTTTTTTTATTAATGCGCCTGGGTGAACTGGTAAGACGTGCCTTATTTCATTGCTGTTAGCCACAGTCTATTCAAGATCAAAAATTGAATTGGTGGTAGCCTCTTCAGGTTTGTTCTTAAACTGGCTTTAAATCCTAGCTCATTTATCTTTTGGCCTCATTGGGGATTGCAGCTACATTTCTGGAAGGTAGTAGAACGGCCCTTTCTGGATTCAGACTGCCGTTGAATCTCCAATTAGGGTACGGGAGGGTATTTTCAGCAAGTTCCTAAATTCAACCTATTTGCCTTTTCTTTCGCCAATAAAAATACCTTGCCCGCATACAATTTTAAAATGTTATAACTATTTTCTCAAGACTGTAAGTACTCTACTATTTTTTATTCAAAGAACGTCAAAATCACCTGTTCTTCCACTAGAACTAGGCCATAGGCCGAAAAAATAGATGCCATCGCTTAATGTGCTGAAAATACCCTCCCGTGCCCTAACTGAATTAACTGACGAACCGACATGCAACATTACATGGAATTCCGTAATGGCAAAAGTGTTGCAGAGTTGTAAAGTAATCGTCTGGGATGAATGCACCAATGGCACTCGACTGGACGATGAAAGATCTGCGAAATAACTACGACATTTTGGAGCTGCAATGATACTGCTGTCAGGTGATTTCCGACAAACACTTCCAGCTATTCCGTGATCAACGGTAGCGGCTTAAATCGATTCTTGCCTAAAGCTGTCGTGTTTGTGGCGCTTGTGAGGAAGCAGCAGTTGACGACGAACATGCGCGTTGCGTTGCAAAACGATTCGTCTTCAGAAATTTTCTCGAATCAATTGCGTGCGATAGGCACTAGAGAAGTACCAATTGACGCTTCCATTGATCGATGATTTCATTTTCGTGATTTTGGCAGCGAAAAATAACGATGTGGATGACTTGAATTTTGTAATGCAAAATGAGATTGTGTGACTAATCCTGAAGAAGTAACGAAAAATTGAACTTTATAAAAAGGTGATGTAATAAACAACATGATGTGGAATGGTATTTTGTGGCAGTACGGAGTTTGCCGGGTCGCCTAGTTTACTATACAGTATACTCTCGGAAAAGTTAATCGATTGGGGAATGGGTCGATTAACTTTTCCGAAATATTAACTTTTCCGAGTAGTCCCTAAAATCATTGCAAATGATAAATACAAAAGCGAAAAATGCACTCCGGGATATAGGATACACCTTTTTATGTATTTTGAAAATGTAATGAAAAGAAATATGTAGCAAGATCTTTATGAAATAATACTTAGTTCCTTTCAGTAAGTTTAAAATAGTCGGTTTCACTAGTTTACTTTTGTTTTTTTTTCGTATAGTCTGCGATTACGTTTTGATAATGTTCGCGCTTATTTTTAGTTTCTTGCTGTTCCTGCTTTTGCATTTAAAATTCAATCTGAGTTTGCGCTTTTCCAGTATGCTATCAATAATCCTGAAGTAACTATGTGTAACTAGCAAATAGTTCAATACGCTATTGTTGCAATTATTTTAATTTAAGTTTAATTGAATCCCAGTTATGATGCGACTCTGTATGACTGTGGAAAGGCGACAATAAACCGAAAAATGAGAAATAAAGATAGAAGGTAAACACACGTGTGTGTACGAACGCTTGGACAACCAATAAATTCAAACTCTCAGAAAAGTTAAGGTAAAAATTAACTTTTTAGAGCGTTGCATGAGAGCTGATATGCGCTTAACTTTTCTGAACAATTAACTTTTTAGAGAGTTAACTTTTCCGAGAGTCTACTGTATATTCCTCCTCGGTGGAACCCCCCCCCCCCCTTGTTAGGGATTCCTCCCTTTTGCTAACTTCCAAGTGCCGACTCCCTAATGTCAAGGAACATTTGTGCCAATTTTGATGAAGAACCGTCCAGGTGTTTCGGAGTTATGGCCTCCCCTCATGTTATGAATACCCACCCCCCTCGTCTCCTTGTCACTCATTAAGTGCTTATTCCCTTATGTCAAGGAACATGTATATCAAGTTTGGTAAAGGACCGTCCAGACATTTCGGAGTTATGGCCTCTTCCCTGTGATGAACCCCCCCCCCCCCCCCTCTTATAAACCTCCAGTGCTGATTCCCTTATATCAAGGAATATGTGTGTCAAGTTTGGTGGAGATCAAGGCGTTCTGGAGTTATGGAGAACATACATACAAACATACTCACGTTCATTTTTATATATATAGAAAAAACGGTAACACCCTAACCAAACAGATTTATTGCTGCTATAATGAAGAATACTAAAGTTCAACACCAAAATCATTTTTTATGCGAGGTCACATTGACATATTCTAGTATTTAGCTTTAGCTTGCAAATAAAAATTCATCAAACCAAAGTGTTTTGCAGATAGAAAGTTATTATCAATCGGTTTTCCTGTCACAGGAAGCAAGTGAAATGATTTTGCTAGAAATTGAGATAGACTAACTGAATATATTTATTTTATTAAAATAACCAGTTTTCGAAAATTGCAAAATTTCAATGGCACGTTGATTTTATCCATCTATCATATCAATATACACGATAAAATTAAATGCGCACATGCTGTAAACCAACGAAATTGCTTAAAATTTATTACATATTCTATGGGATATTTTTTTATGGTTACAATACCTAAAACAAATCGATCAGAATAATCCGACGGTAAAACTTCAACTTTGCTGCTCACGGATGTATTTTCAAGTAAACAAAGCTAGCGGACCGACTTAGCTTTTTACCAGAGCGAAGAGCGAAAAGCTGTTTTAAATTATGGCGGTGGCTGTCAAGCGGCAAAAGCTTAATCGGTTTGATTCTTAAAGAGATTATTTAAACCTTCTGAAGAGAAGTCCACTTGGTCGGAAGACAGTTTTATAGCGGTTATCAGAAAGTTCTTGTGGAGTTCATAGATTTATTTGCGGTTTTATGAAATTGGTAATGAAAACCGCTAGAGGAACGTAATATAACGTGGAATTGTTACTAGGGTATGTTTTTTGTGCAGTTGAGGTTGTTCAAGAGAACCGTTTATGCCGCACGGTCGTCCGGCAACATTACACCGTGTCCAGCTCATCTTCCCGAAAGTTACCAAAACTCTATGCGATTGACGTTAAACTATTCAACGTTGTCCTTAGTAGTGCGGATTGCGTTGTGCTTAAGTGTTTTTCAGCTATTCGTTTTTTTCAACCGGTTTTATGCCTTATAAAAGCTTCTGCACAGAAATATCGACATTTACTCAATATCTTATCACTGCTTATCAAGTGGAGATACATATATCGTTTAAAAAGAGCTTTGAATGGAATGCTATCCAATAACGTTTGTTAAACCGTAACATAAAGTGTATATCATACTCACCATTGTTGTCGAAATTTTGAAGCAGATTTCATGAGATTTATTTCCACTTTAAATTAACTAGATAGAACTAATAACTTATATCACTCCAATTAACATCGATGAGTTCTATTATAGTTCTATTATAGAATCTGATATTTCAATGGCAACTTATGACATTTCTTCATGAAAATATCGCTTTGCTTATGCTATTTACATGGCTTGCAATACTGTTCAAATACACCTGAAACTTGTGATTTGATTTATAAGATGTCATACTACACAATTCACATTTGAAATGTTTGGGATTTCTTTGGAATAATGAATGACTTTTCAGCATGAATTTAAAAATTTCCCAAGGAAAACTTAAATGAACCAAGTTGGCTTACATTTCTTGAGAGAATATCAGAAGGCTTAAGTGGTGACTGGGGAAAAGTTACTGTTATTTAAAGTAATAAATGAATCAGTTGATATGATCTTTTGATTGGTAGAGAAAGGCTTCGAATGCTTCGAGTTATTTGACCGTATAAAACATATGGCCTAGGAAACCCTTGGGAATGCCAGTCCTAGCGTCGTGCCAAGAAAGAAAGCGAATTGTATATCGAACACAATGACGGTGAAAGTTGTACGTTAAGACTGAAACTCTCGTTAAAACTACATATTATTTAAACACGTTCTATTACTTAAAACTTCTAAACTTGCAGACTAAAGCAAACTGAATGAATACCACAATCGTGCAGGTACCTTTTATATGCGGCGCAATGCAGATAGATTGTCTCCTACTCTAGTCCTCACTGCAGAAATACCGGATCAGTCAGTTGCATAATATCAGCCAAAAAGTGATGACCAAAAATGATGACATAAGAGTCTTAGATGTTGTCATCCTATTGTTACACAGCGCTGTGCAAATTTTTTTCACTCTCATCGTAGTAATTTAGCCAACTTTCTAATTGTTATTTGACTAATGAAATAATTTCACCGTATTCTAGGGGAAGAATTATCTACTGCATTGTCCTCTATTAGTAAAATATATGCAATTTAGAGATTAGATGCTTTAAGACCTTGTCCCCAATTTTGGTGCCATCAAACCTAGACAGCTTTCGAGTTGATGCAAAGATGCAATGAGCAACAGCTACTACTGCCGTCGTTTCTGCGTGATCGAAATCGCCGTACCCCTCCGTTGGTTGATCGAGTGTTGACATTGTTGGAGTATAAAAAAGGTGCTAATCGTTAAGTGGACTTTTTTCACTTCTTTTTTTTTGTACTAGTGAATGGCAGTAGCAAAGATCACATCGTTTGTTTTTATGATGGGTTTGAACGACGGTGTAATCCCGTCCAATTGTAATAACATTATTAAAATAAATCCGCCTGTTGCTTTATCAACATAGTACTTATTCAGTGTACACAGAACAGATTAGTCAGGCTTGCAGGAATCAGATTCCCTAGTCAAGCTTTATTTGGGAGATTCAGACGGACCATAAATTGCGTTCTTTCGGCCCAAATCGAAACAATCAAATTGGAGAGAGAGAGAGAGAGAGAGAGAGAGAGAGAGAGAGAGAATTTAATTATATATAACTGTTATGATCCCGGATTACCTGCGTTCTTTCATAATACAGAAATTGAATGTTTTACATAGCATCACTGATTCATCCCGTAGAATACAAAAACCTATTTTGGGCTCCCGAAACCAGATCCAGGTGACCATTTTTAGTTTAGTAAATTCATTTTTGGCCTTATAACATTTCCGTAAAATTCTGATAATTTTGATGTGCCGAATGACTAGTTTTTGTTTTAAACTCAGAAATTAACCGCATTCCATGTGACTTCCGGAAGCCGTTTCAAAGACAACGGAATGCTGTTTCATCAATCCTTTCTATCTCTTTATTCTGTTTTTGGCTCCTTTCTTTCCCTTTCCTATCCGGTTTTCCTTTTTTGACTCCCGTTTTTTCATCTTTTATTCTCCCTTTTTCTTTGGTCTATTTTTCTGTTTTTTTCTTCTTCTTTTTATACCCCATTTTCCCATCCCATTTCCATTTCAGATTCCTATTTTGTCCCATCCGTCTCCTTTGACACCTCGACACCGTTTCCCATAGTGGTTATATCCCGTTTGCGACTTTTTCCCGTTTTCCCTGTTTCCTCTAGTGGTTTTCTTTTTTCTTTCTCGTTATTTTTCTTTTCCCTTTTGGTTTTCTTGTCTTGTTTTCTCTCAGAGAAAAAAAACTTGTTTTCCTTTTATCTGCCCAGCCTGTCTCTACTTTTCCTGTTCCGTTTCTGCCCTTTTCAGGCCTGATTTTCCTCTTGTTTTTGTCTTTTGTTCCGTTTTTCGTATTTTCTTCAGTTTTTTGTTTTCTGTTCCAACTCCTTTTCTATTTTTTTCGTTTGCCTCTATACCGTCATTCCCCTTATTAAGTCCTGCCTTTCCTACTTTTCTGTCACGTTCTGTTTTTCTTTTCGGTTTTCAGTTTCGGAATGCCTTCCGTTTCCATTTTTTTCTCTTTCTCTGTTCTCTTTTGTCAATTTTCTAGCTCCCGTATGTTTTCCTTTACGTTTCCCCTATTTATATCCCGTTTTTTCTTTATTTCTCTTCCATTTTTTCTGCTTTTCTGTTCAGTTTGTCTATTTTCTTTCCCTTTGTCTTCATTCTTCCTCTATTTTCTCCAAAATTTACTCGTATTTTTAAAAGAAACACCAATTTTTGAATCAGGTAAATCTTTAGAAAGCCCAGTAAACCATGTGGTTTGTATATCTCGATTGCAACTGAGGTATACGAAATCATATCTGAACGAAAAAGGCATATTTCACGCCATATAAGAATATATATGTACCAAAGTGGAGGCCATATACATGCGAAAATTTTGACAACTATTTGTAATTCTATTTTGCGCAGTTTTTATAACACGCAACTAAACTCCTGAATATAGAAGATATAATCAAATATTGCAATTGTCTATCCTGTCATGAATTGTATATGAAGACACGAACGACTGCAAAACAACTTATTGTTCACTTCGATTTGACATACTCTAATCATTATACAATTCCAATGTGAAATTGACATGAAAACGATTTAATGTGAACTTTCTATTACGATTTTGTGTTATCTGGGAACCCCCATTGGACATGAAATCGGATTTGAAATTATACTTGAAGTTGGACTTGAAATTAAAGTTGAAATTTGAATTGAAATTAGATTTGGCCATGGACATGAAATTAGACCTGAAATTAAACTCAAAGTAGGAATTGAATTAGGTCTTAAAATTGGATGTCAATTGGATTCAAATTGAGCTTGAAATTGTATTTGGAATTGGACTTGAAACTAGACTTAAAATTGGACTTGAAATCAGTATTGAAATTGTCCATGAAATGAAGCTTGAATTAGGCTTAAAACTAAACTTGAAACTTAATTTATAACTGGTCTGGACTGGACATGTTATTTTGTTTTACAATAAATTTTAAAAAACAGCTGGAGCGCATGCCGCAATGTGCCCCGACGACCTTATTTTTTTATTTCAGATTTTGATTCTGCAGTCTTTTCCGCTCATTTTGATACTAATTTTGTAATGATCCGACCACGGGAAGTGGCCGAAAAACGATCATACACATAAGCATTCCAGTACGTCGTGGAACAACTTCAGCGAAATAAAACGCCGCTCCTGAAAAACCACGATTTTCAAACTTTATGTACCTTTTTATCAGAAACTACACAACGTATTGGAACAAACTTTTTTTTGTTTTGTTGGTAGTAGCTTGACAAAGTCTTTTATAACTTTTGCGCTTTGTAAACGAAACACAACCAGAAAACAAAGGAAAAGAAGACAAAATTTTATTTTTTGACCCTCTTTTCTTCTTTT
This sequence comes from Sabethes cyaneus, assembly GCF_943734655.1. Classification (NCBI taxonomy): domain Eukaryota; kingdom Metazoa; phylum Arthropoda; class Insecta; order Diptera; family Culicidae; genus Sabethes; species Sabethes cyaneus. Next base: position 237,939,404 of record NC_071355.1, read on the forward strand.
TTTTCGTTTTTCTTAAAATACAGTTTCGTGTACAAAACTCAAAAGTTATAAAAGTCAAAACAAAACTTTTTTTTTATTGCTATTTAATGTCCCTTAATGTACCCTTAACTTAATCTGTTTACCTATGTTTATAGCCACATCTGCAATGGGGAATATTAGACTACTTTTACTTATTGTTAAAAATATTAAATAGTAAAGTAAAGTATAGTAAACTATGTGGGGCTCTGTAACCGCAAGGTTACCGAGTCTGCTTTGACAAGCGAATGGTCGTGGGTTCGAATCTTAGTAGAATCAGGCCATTCGATGTCAAAGTGACTTTAGCATGGGTTTATTCTCTGGCCCCTCATCATCCTTCCTTCATGCTGAGTTCTACATTATCCCGAAGACGCTTCTTATGGTTAGTATACTGGTATGAGCACCTAATGAGGTAATGGTTTTGAACCTCAGGAGGACTCACCAGTGCTAACTATAACGAGGCGAAACAGGTTTGGTATAGTAGGACATGCATCGAAGCATGGGTAAAACCCTCAACACATAAGCACGCATAAAAAAAATATAAGCTTATCGTTTACTCAATAACGATAAAGCACAGAAATGCAGTGCAGAATACAGCATACACCCGGGCAACATTACAATAGATCAATAATGTTGTGGTCAAAGTGATAAGCCCATACAAAAAAAAAGTAAACTATCGCAGTGCCGTAGCGTGCGGTTGGCCAGACTGGCCCCCGCCAAGGGCGCTAGCTCTGGAGGGCGCCAAAAAGGGCCTACATTTCAGTAAAGCATACAGATACGCTTGTTGCTTTGTTCGTATTGCCAGCTCCACTCAGTAGCGAAGAAATTGGACATGGTGAACCACTTCATATCCGTCGAATAGAGCCAATCTGGCAATTACAACGTCCTCCCCCGTGAGAAAGGTTAAAGCGCTTAACGGGAACCTGGCTTCGGCCACTCAACAGTGCTGTGCTGCCGTAACGCGCAGCAGAACCTGAAGATGAAGACCGAGAGCAAGGTGGTCTAATGGATCCGCATCTTGAACCGGGAGATTGAAGGATTGCCCAACGAATGGCTGAAGGTGCTAGTGAAAATATTTTTCCGGCGAAGCACGACGTTCCGGTCAAATTGGGCGAAAAAAACTACTTGGGCGGCAACGACTGGCAGAGGACCGAGTACTTTAGGTCCACCACCAAAAAGATAAGCGATGACGTCATGTATATCTTCCCAAAGAAGATATTTATGTGACTGACGATCAGCGAGAAAAGAATGTTCAAGCCGCTGTTGTTTCAATCGGAGTTTGCGGTGGACGAGGAGATACGAAGATACAATACGAGGTACTTACCGGAACTTGCCGCCTTCATCAAGAACTATCGCGCAAAGGACGCGCAAGTCTTTTGGCCGACCCTGGCCATGGCCCATCATGCCAAGAGATCACTAGAGGGGATGAACCGGCTCAAGATAAACGTTGTGCTGAAGATCTCCAACTATCCCAACGTTCCCCAATTCTGCTACCAATAAAAATGTTTAGGCAAAGCTCAAGTGAAGTAATTGCAATTGAAGAATTATATTATAAGTCAAGTATTGGATAAAGGGCGAATACGAAAAAATGATTTGGGAAACAAGGGGGCGCCAAATTGGGGTTCAGCCAAGGGCTCTACAATGTCACGCTACGGCTCTGAAAGTATGCATTGAATACTAAAGCAATTCAAGCTTTTCTTGCCGTTTTTTGACGGAGATAGCTTTTTAGACCTCATTTCACGCAGTCGAATCGCAGCAACCGGTTATTTACAGAATTTGACAAGAAAATAGCTTATGAAAACGTCGCAAAAATTTACATCGCAGGCTGCTCGAAAACAATTTTATTTTTGTTTTGTTTTTACAGCAGGTGATAACTGTCACACTTATAAGCATGACCCATTGTAGGCTGGTTCCATCAAATACCAGGGTTTTTCGTTAGTTTTGCAATTTAATTTACTCTAGTTTGAGGAAAAACGAAGTGGGGCATATTGGCCGAGGGGGTGGGAGGTCACATTATACAATCTTCTCCTATTATACTTATTCCATTAGTGACTTGCTACCTATATAGAATCGTTTTTTTCCTTTCGAATCAGTGGTAGGTGTGATCGATTGGTGTAAAAATATTAAAAATTAACCAGGATCTCACTGAGTTATTAATGTTGAAAACCTGACCACTTTTAAATAAATAAATAAATAAATGATAGCATTTTTCTTATATCCGAGTTTTTTGTGTTCAACCTTTAAAAGTAGTGTTTCAACTTGAAAAGCTCGCTATTATTGAATCATTTGATTGTCAATTAAACTCTTTATTTGCTTTTTTGAAATTTCAATTGTCAAGATTCCAGAAAGAAACGAGTCCTTTCGTTCAAAGCTACCTAATAAATTGCTTAAACGATCAAACAACTGCATAAGATTCCGATTAAAGAATCGAGATAGAATAACATTGTGAGCTGTACTGACAAAAAAGAAATATGTTCGAATATAAACCTAGCCACACTCGACAAATCGCAATTGAAAACGGAAATAAACAACCGTCCACACTGTGCCTCTGCCGGCAGATATCGATTTTCCGACCATCAGCGTCATCCATCCGAGCCGGCCGACGACGTACAACTTTACACCTTGCATTATGCACCGCACAACCTCACAGCCGCAGAGTGTGCAAAGCGAATTTATCGCTAGAAAACAACCCCATCATCGATTGTCCACCGTTTTCCATCCAGCTGTGATCGCAGCAATCTGGAAATTTGCCATAGCACCTGTGGGAAAACCGAAACGCCCCATCGAAGCCAGCAGGCGAGTAAAGCTGCATTTCGGTTTGCCACGCAGCGGTGTTACACAATCATCGTGTAGTCCAAAGCCTATTTGCTTTTTTTCCATTCGGAAAAGACAGTCGGAAAAATACCAAGCAAAGACGACGAACGAATGCGGAAATAGGAATGTATAAGAAGGAATAAGAAAAATGTGAAGGTGTTTTTCCAAGTTCTTCGCTGCGGGTGTGGCCGCCGCATGAAGCGAACGAGACTGGTTGACGGCGAAGTGGATCCTTAGTCCTATAGCCACAAGGGAAATGACTCGACTAGCAACTTGGGTAGAACAATATAATGTAACAGGACAGCTAAAAAGTGCACAAGCTTTGTCATATAATCAAGGAATTAGAATCGCCTTTGTCAACAACAGCAATCTTTGCCAAGTCACAGTTGGATAGCACAACTGTCCATAACAGCTGCTGTTGAATTAGACATGTACCTTACCTACAGCTATCATAGCAATCATTGGCTATTCTTAGCCCCCTGAGTATGCTACAGAGAACCGTACATTGGCTTTGGCTTTATTCGATCCAATCTGGATTAGTCTAATTACCTATCTCCTGGCGGTTCTCTTTCGTTTTCAAATATGCCATGCAAACAAATGACTAATTCCAGTATTGCTTAAATGTCGACAAACAATTTCAAGGGTATTTTATCGTGAATACTCCTTGTTGGAGTCCCAAAAGTCGTGAAGATACCCTACATCAATTATAATTCAATTAGAAACAGTCTGTACTGTTACATTTTTTTCTTACATTCTGCTTAATTACAAGCTAATTACTAAACACAGGCCTGTCACCGAGCATAGAACCGCTTATGTTTGCCAAAAAAAACTACACATTCGCTGAACTCCCATATTCATACCTGTTTCATTCTAACTGGGCGCTGCATTCCTTGAGTTGCTTTTCCTTCAAATAAAATCGTGAATCTACCTTCATCTCCCGGATCTGCTGTTACAGCTGACGCAATCCAAACAAAAAATAAATGTATTCCAAAACCAGTCGCACAACAATCCGTCCGTTCGTAGGCCACGGAACAGCGAAAAACTATACAGCTGCCTGCTACTATAGGGTAACCGAAAGGCGACGGTGCGCACTGTTCACACAACAAATAATCCACTTAGGAGTCCCTGCACTTGAACAATCACTAGTTTCCATTGACACGCCGGCCGCCGAACTTTTCTATCTATCACCCGGATCGAAGCAAGCCAGCCAGCCAGCCAGCGACTAGAGAAGCGACCGTACCCAGTGAACCACAAACGTCGAATGCGACGAGCAGGTGAATCGTCCTCGCTCCTCGGTCGGTGGTGTCCTATCCGGCTGCAATTGCATTGTGCGAAACGGAGCAGTCGCAATGAATGCTTGTGTAATAACTATAGAAGAACGGTCGGTAGCATCCGCGACCGCGACAAGCTACAGGTAGGTGCTTTTCTTTGGTATATATCGTGCGTCTCCATTGCATTGCTGGCATACTACACAGTAACCAGCTGTAAAGCTGTTCAAATCAACAGACATGAACGGTATGACGTTGCAGCCGATGCCAATGGAAGGAAGGAAAGAAAAGTAATATGCAAATAACAAAGTTCAAAAGCAACAGTAGGTAGATAGAGCATCGTTTCGGTTTGGTACTTGGTGGTACTTGTACATCAAAGTAAGCCATTGAATGAATGTCACAATTTCTGAGTATTTTCAATTGGCGTCCACTTTAAAGCAGATTTAGTCAGAGGCTTCCAAATTGTGCCTTACATTGCAGTTTCCATTCGCATTCATTCTAAATGTGAGAAAAAAACTATCAACTTTTAAGTTCACTGAGTGCGAGCATTGTTTTTCATTTAAAATTATCACCATTGTTTCAACAACTGTGTACAACATTTTCAATGGAGTTTATTGGTATCTGTTGATCACACTGGCTACCAGCTCTAATAAGCTTTACAGTTGTAAAACGAGAGGCCTTGACAAACTAGCCAATGAATTAGCCCCATTTTTTCCCGTAATGTGTGGCAAGTTGCGCCGGCTTGGTGAAACCACGTGTAAACCCAAATCCAATACTTGCATTTAAGGCGTGAAGGAGAAAGAGCGGAAAATTAGGCAAGTGAGGGTCATTGAGGCTTAAGAAGATTAAACTTCTCAATAGACGGAAGAAGAGGCACAATTTGTGTCTATAAATAACTCAACCCACTACCCGACAAACATTTTTGTTTAAAAATAGTTTATTAAACTATTGTACAGCTAATTCCCTTGGAACAAGTGCTTGATAAGCTATTATACAACAACAATGTTACTTGGGCAGTGTTGGTGGAATTTAAGAAATGTCGCAAGCTTAAAAAGGGGTTTGTGGAGCCTCCTTTTTTGTCCAGTCCACCGTGGCTCAAAGGATCATCACTACCGACGAGCCGCAGGAAAGGAAGGAAACCAAGTAGCTGGACCTTGTCCTATACGTATTAAAATACTGCTCTTTTTACGGGATACATAGTTAGTGTTGTACGTTAGAAAGTGATGAAAAGGTGACTAAAATACATAGAAAAGACGAAGAGACGGCGACAATTCAACGGTAAGATGACGGAAATATGATGAAAAGATGACGGAACAGTGAGAACAGTGTCGTGACCGAACTTAACTTCACGTCTATCTTTCTCAACTATAACCAATTGAATGAACTATGAACTATGAACACCAAATCAATCCCCCTCTCGCTCTATACATTTGTATCAACCCAATTTTCCCGCGTCTCTTTCTTTCCATATCTTTTCTTCCTATATAACCGAAAGACATAGCACTTCTCCGGGCTATTTGCTAGTCACTAGTAGTGCTATTTGCTAGTAGTTGTGCTTGTTCGCCACTCGAGTCAAGCAGAGCAAGCAAACGATGTTTGTTGCGTTGTAAGCAACATTTTAATGCACGCTAAAATGGTTTCTTATAAAAGATAGAATTTTTAGCAAATTTAATATTTGCATTCCATTTACTCAATGAGATATTACTGATCATTTGCTATAGTCCCTACAATATTCTCCTTCTCTACTCTTTTCTGTTGAAACAATATTTAAAATATAGAAGTAAAGTATAGAAGTTCACGTTTTGAACCCTAAGAAAAGAATGGTGTCGAGCTTTCTTCGCAGTGAAAGTTATTACAGAGCTACGTAGCCAAGAGCCAGCCTCATCATTATCACTGCTTTTGCTTCATACCTTCGTATCAATTACACCTTCTTTTTCTTCACACTTTTATCTCCACCATGCTTTATTTTCTATCACATTTTGTTTTCCATCATACCTGTTTTTCGAGATTGTGGTTTTTTTCCACACTTATTAACTATGGTTCAGCCCGAAATCAACAATACGCTGGCCGAACCATCCGAACTGAGCATTTCGCCCAAATATCTTCTGCCAGTTTCGCCAAGCTAGCCCGCGGCTCCCGTACACAGACGAATTCGCCAACACGCTAACACAGGTATGGGGCCCTCCAGAACATGACTACCATCCCCATCTGAGCTTCTCAAGAGTAATCGTAGAGTTTGTAGAAATTACCCTTAAAAATGGTAACGACCACCATCGGCCCCCTCCACTTGTGTCCCCAAAGACTGATATGGCGGAAAACAAAGAAATACGAAGAAATGGTTGCCAGGGATTATAGTTTTTTTCATATTTTTTTTTTTTTTGTGTTTGAGCATTTAAAATATTTATTCAGTAACTTTACGTAACTTTACAGGACAAACAACTTTTCTGAAAACACAATATTGCTAAAGTCAATATTTAAAAAGTTAGATCTCAACGCCATCTATAGGAATAAAAATAGAACTACTTAACATTTACAAAAGGGTGCGAAATATTATAAAAAACAATGTTGCTGAAGACAATAAAGCTCTACGAAGCATATGAAAGAAGTTATGAGGTTTTGTCCGAGCGCCGGATCAATCTGCCCCACTGTGCGACGTGATTGGAAGTAAAGGTAGTGAAACACATGTGTCGTGACCGAACTTAACTTCACGTCTATCTTTCTCAACTATAACCAATTGAATGAACTATGAACTATGAACACCAAATCAATCCCTCTCTCGCTCTATACATTTGTATCAACCAAATTTTCCCGCGTCTCTTTCTTTCCATATCTTTTCTTCCTATATAACCGAAAGACATAGCACTTCTCCGGGCTATTGCTAGTCATCCTTTTCGTGTGCCACTCGAGTCAAGCAGAGCAAGCAAACGATGTTTGTTGCGTTGTGAGCAACATGTTAATGCACGCTAAAATGGTTTCTTATAAAAGATAGAATTTTTAGCAAATTTAATATTTGCATTCCATTTACTCAATGAGATATTACTGATCATTTGCTATAGTCCCTACAAACAGATGGCGAAAAACGACAAAAATCATGCAAAAAACGGCAAACAGACAACAAAACATGCAAAATGATGACGAAAAGTTGGTAAATATACGTCTGCAAGACGACAAAAAGATGACAAAAATACAAGACAACCCAGGTAACCAATAAGCATTAGTATAAGCAGTAAATCAATCGTTTATTAGCATCCCTGGCGTTTTATACTGCAAGTTGCTGTTTATCAGCCTTTTGACTGCATAATTGTTGTAAATTGGCACAATTCTATTTAAATTCTTCTTGTCGGTAACTAGCTGCAAATAAGCATTGTCAGCACTATAAGAGGGCTAGTAGTAAAGTAGCTGCATATTTTGCCAAAATAGCACTTGTGTAGCATTTAAGGCAACTTAAATGCTTATTGGCTTGCATTTAAATGGCATTGGAAATGCTTATTGGTTACCTGGGAAGACAATAGTTTTGTTAATTTGACAAAATAGAGGGCAAAAGATAATGAAAGATGACAAAAAACGAATGACAAGGAACACAAGCTAAACCAATGATAAAAAAACTGCAAGTCGCCGAAAACAAGTGTCAAAAAATGTCGAAAATAGACGTCTAAAACCGATGAAAATATGATGGAATATAGCAAAAAGACCATGAAAACACAATAAAAATACGACAAAGAGATGACAAAGCGACGACGAATACCAAGAAAAGGCAACAAACAGATGGCAAAGAGACGGTGAAAAGGCGCAGAAATACTAACGATAATTTGACGATAGATGACGAGAAGATGACGAAAAGACAACGATAGAGCGACAAAATAAACAGATATTGGAAAGACAGCGAAAAGACGATGGAAATATGACGAAGATAAGCAGGCGAAAAGACGATGAAGAAAAAACGAAAGACAGCAAAATATGGTGAAATGACGCCAAAAAAGCGACAAAAAAGAAGCAATACAAAGCGTCGAAAACAGAAAAGTAGAAAAGGCAATAAAAAACAGAGCAAAACAGCGATACGAAATGCTAGAAAAGACTACAAATGATGACGTCACAAAACCCAAAACGCAACAGAAGACGATAAAAGAATGAGTAATAGAGAATGAGAATCAAGAGCAATACCTATGCGACAACAAATGATCACACGACTAGGCAAAATGAAATAAGATTCTTCTGCTTAAAAACAAACTCTAGGATATCAGAAAACAGTACATATCGAAATTAATTTACACTTTTCAGTCAAAGTAACGAACTTGATATGACAAAAACCTTCAAATGAAACACAAATTTCGGTTATACTTTCATTCAAATCAAAAATTTAATTTATAGTTGAATTAAACTTTGCCACTTTTTAGTTTCAAACGAAATAAAAACACATATGGTAAAACTACGGATTTTGAGACTGGAATTGGGATTAGGATTGGGATTGGGATTGGGATTGGGATTGGGAATGGGATTGGGATTGGGATTGGGATTGGGATTGGGATTGGGATTGGGATTGGGATTGGGATTGGGATTGGGATTGGGATTGGGATTGGGATTGGGATTGGGATTGGGATTGGGATTGGGATTGGGATTGGGATTGGGATTGGGATTGGGATTGGGATTGGGATTGGGATTGGGATTGGGATTGGGATTGGGATTGGGATTGGGATTGGGATTGGGATTGGGATTGGGATTGGGATTGGGATTGGGATTGGGATTGGGATTGGGATTGGGATTGGGATTGGGATTGGGATTGGGATTGGGATTGGGATTGGGATTGGGATTGGAATTGGAGTTGGAAATCATATGCCAACCTAATAAACATCTACGAAACAACACACTTACTTCTTAGCTCTGGTAACATAGAGCCGGGGTGGCACTTGTTGTATCAAGAATTCCTCTCCACAATACATGGTCCTGGGCTACTCGTCGCCAATTCGTTCGATACATGCCCGTCGGTTTCAACCTGGTCGAGCCATATCCAAGTAACATTTTTGTTGTATAATAGCTTATCAGGCATTTGTTCCACGGGGATTAGCTGTACAATAGTTAAATAAACTATGATACAACAAAAATGATACTTGGGTATAGTTCGTTAGGCCCCTCTGTTCCTGGTGCCGTTGAGGTTGTTGAAAAGAACAAATTTCACAGCACAGTCGTCCGGCACCCTTGAAAATTTTGCCAGGTGTACGATGGGCATCTCTCCAAGTATTACCTGCAGCTCGTAGCTTATACGCTTGCGCTACTCTCCGCTTTCCAATTGTACTCCGCCAAAGAATTTCGTTTTAATAGGCCGTACGAATAAAACAGTTTGTTTTACTTCTTCCGTAAGATTTACACGGGAAAAGCAAAGCAAACTGTTTTATTCACACGGCCTAATAGCGCAAGTAAACGTATGTTTTCCGTAAGCAAAGTGCGAAGCTACTTCACGCCATGGGCGTAGCGACGGGGGGGGGGGGGGGGGGTTTTGGGGGTTCAACCCCCCCCCCCCCAGGAGAAAATTTGTTATACACTTTCAAGCTTGAAATTTCACAGCCAGCTGTTGTTTAAAGCACAGGAAAATGTACGGGGCTTATTGTACGATCCCCGTCGGCGTCGTGAACTGGGAACTCGGTGGTTCGTGCTGTTTTAAGCCCTATTTAATTCGATCTTAGGTTACTCGTCGCCCATTTTTCAGGCATCTCTGAAGTCGCAGTTTTTTACTTAAAAATTAAAAAATGTCGCTATAGACCTGGACGAGCCATCTCGCACGTTGAGTCTCTCTGTGCTGGTGTCGGTGGGGTTGTTGTATAGAACCGTTTTCCTTGCGACGTGACTGGTTCACTGTAGTTTACCGACTTTCGCCAAATGTACGTTGGCAATCTTCCCAAGCAGGGAAGGTTGTCCTTGATTCATGTACCTCCGCTACTCTTCGCTTTCAGCTTGTACTTCGTCAAATGTCATCCGTAAAGGCCCGTAAGTCCTCCGTGAGCATGGCCCATCGGTCTAATAGGGGGTTTGTACATTGTCAGGTTCCTAAGGTGGCTTATGCCTCTTAATCGCAGCGTTTAGCGAAGCTCAAAGTAGGCCCGTTGCACCTGCTTTGGAGTAGTAGTGCGCTTTACATGAGCAGAGCTAAATTTTTTAACAAGACATGCTTATCTCCTAGTGAAATTTGGTCTGCTAATCCCGGGAAGGTTATCGGTTTCATAAACCATATTATACCTGACTGGGAATGTGCAGGAGCAAATGGCTAGTTGTCTATAAATGGCAATTGGCTTGCATGGGACGTACGGTAAACAGGGATTCAAATTAATTAATAATAAAGTTCAAATTAATGGACAAAGTAGTCAAATCCCCTTCAAAAAAAAGGCCCGTTACGCTTGAATATGCCGCTGGATGTCCTTATTTGTGTTGTTGTCCGCGGCTAACAGCTATCCTAAATACACGAGCTCATCTACCACTTCTGGTTCGTCGCCGTCAACGATTACCGTCCGCGAAAAAAGCACGTTCGTCATTTGGTCCGCGTTAAATCAGACCAGACCGAATCGCAAAATTTAAAAGAATGAGTTAATGACAGCAAACGATCAAGAATTTTCTAATAATCTAATAATTTTCTATTTTCTATTATTCTAATAAGACTACATAAATGTTGCAAACAGCCAGTGTTATGAGATGATTTCGAACAATTAATAGCTACAAACCATTCAGAGCAGTAAATTTTGAACGCGTTTTTCTCGAAATAAGATTTTTTTACTCGGCTCGGTCTGATTTAACGAGGACCAATTATTGAGTTATTATCATTCATGTATTTGGTCTTCAACGCGTTGATTTAAAGCCCAATCCTGCTAGCCTTCAGTCTAGCATAGATGGCCTCCGTCGTGGCAAAGTTTCTGTCACCGGATGCCACCTGGCAAAGTCATCTGCTTAGCCAAGAAGTTTGCTACATATACTGAGAATCAAACCTCTCTTTTCGAAATTTGATCGTCGGATCACCTTAAGAGCGATGTTGAGAATCATATAGGATAAGTTGTTCTTAACCTTAGAGCGGTCGCGTTAAAAAAAGTTACATAAGCGGTCGCGTCGTGTACTGAGTACACGGCGAATAATACTGCCTATATCTCAGGACTGACATGAAATAGAAGGTTGCGGTTTTCGACAAAGTTGTTTATCAATTTAAGACGCATCTGGAAACGAACAATAAAGTTTGAAAACTGATCCGCTAGATGGCGCAAATGGCGACCAAAACAAATGATTCTAGAATCTCGATACTAGAATCTCTAATATCTCGGGACTGAGAAGAGATAGACGATTGCTGTCTTTGGCAAAGTTGTTTATCTGGACGAGATCAATCTGACTGCGGATAACAAAATTCGGAACTGATACGGTAGATGGCGCTTATAACGAGCATATTGAGTTTTTTTTGGAATATCTCAGAGTCGTGACGAGATAGACTGTTATTGTGTTCTACAAAGTTATTTGTTCGAACAAGACACATTTGGAAATTCATAACAAAGTTTGAAACTGTCTCAGTAGGTGGCGCGCGTGGTCAAATTATAATCTTATGATGATATCTCATGACCATGATACGATAGAAAGTGGCGGTTTTTGACAAAGTTGTGTGTCTAGACAAGACGAATTTGAAAATGATCGGTCAAATTCAGAACTGTCCCGCTAGATGTCGCAGTTGGTAAAATCATATTTCTTTTTGCGATATCTCAGCTTATGTCGAATAAACGGTAAAATGGCTTATCTGGTCTGGAAAAGAACACCAAAATGTTTGTAAATAGTATTCTTTTGACGATTTTCCCAAAACAGAGTTTGTGAATCATCGACAATGTTGACAAACTGAATAATGCACATATCACCTAGGAATACATGATACTTATTCAACTTACCCAAGTAGCACACTTACGATACTTTTATTCAAATCAATTTATTAATGACTCACATTAGTTGTATAACAATTAGTTGTACAGTTTTATAATGAGTATGTTATCAGGGAAGCTTGCTATGGTATGTTGAGGTAATGCTTTAAACATTAGAATGTTAGAATTATGTTGACACTTACCATAAAACAATACAAAACAAGCATTTGTTTGTTTTATTTCCTGCTATGATAATGAGAATGAAAAATGTACATTAGATTCCTAACAATTCTATAATATTCTTATTACGGTCACTTATATCATACAGGAAATAACACACACGTAATGCAAGGAAAGAGTAAAGAATTCGAGCCCAATGAAAAAAGCAAGCTGTTTTGCAAATGAGTATCAAGAGAGTGCACTTCAGTCGTGTTGTCGCGTTAGCAAAACAAATAGCTTTGGTTTTATCATCACGCACACGTTAATAATTGCAAGCATCAACGTTGCCATTATGCATGTCTGCCAAGTTAACTACGGGATACGTTGCTGGCCCAACAAGCCACTCGTCGTATGTTCGAGTCTCGACTGGGCGGTGCCGCTTCAGAGTTAATAGGATCTTTGCACTAGCCCAGTGATTTTCCTGTACTCTAATAACCGGCAGCGATATCTATCGATAAAGAAGGGTCAAGTTCTGAAGGACGTTTATATCCATGCATGGTTTTGCTTTGCTAATAAATCTAGATTTTACCAGATTTTTTATTGCATGCCAGACAAAGTTCTAAATCTTCCAGATATTTGGTAATGTCCCAGATTTTTGCCAGATTTTTGTTTCTCCGTTCTGCAAAGGAGTCATCGCTCCTAATTTCAGACAACATTTTGTACCGGCGTTGATCAAAACTGGCAAGACGTTTCCCGAAAAAGTCCTCCCCATCGGTCAAATTGATCGCCAGATTTTGACATTTATTCGTGTTTGCCAGGTTTTCGAATAAACCTATTAGCGACCCTGGGAAGAATAGGGACTCAAACACTCTAAAATATTTTTTTAAGAATGTGATGGAAACGCAGTACGGGTTTCCAGGAATCTTGTTCTGGTGATATTTCTATATAGACGATGTAGACGACGAAATTGCTTCGTCAAAAGCATTTTGATCAGTCTGTGCTCTTCATCTTGTCTTTTGATAAAAGTTGAAGCAATACGTATCAATTGCTTCTTTCAGGAAACCATAAAAATAGCTGTTGATTGACTGGAATTGACAACGCAATCGATGATGAAAAGGACAACGATACGTTATCTAACGTGTTTTGACTACAGAAACCACTTTGTAGCGAACAGCAGTGTTCTATGCCATCATGGTTCCGCAATATTCCGAAAATAATTTGATTTTCTCATCATCTCCACCTACTACTACTTCATTCCGAATTTAATTTACCTTCATCGGAAGCATATTGACATGATAAACAACTTTGTCGAAAACATCAACCTTCTATCTCGTCATGGTTCGGAAATATCGCCAAATGAATTAAATTTCACCGTATACTCCATCTAGCGGACTAGTTCCAAACTTCAGAGTTCGTTACCAAATGCGTCTTGGCTTTACAAACAACTTTGTAGTAAATAGTAACCTTTTAGCTCATTACGGTTTTAAAATATTCTTAAATGAATTTAATTGCTTCATTATTAGCGCCATCTAGCGAATCAGTTCCGAATTTTGTTGTATATCACGGGATGTGTCTTAACTAGATAAGCAACTTTGTCGAAAGTCGCAACCTTCTATCTATTCACAAACTTGAGTTATTGCCCGCCGTGTACTCAGTACACGACGCGACCGCTTGCGTAACTTTTTTCATTTCAAAAAAGTTACGTTAATGGTCGCGCTGGTGTACTGAGTACACGCGCGCGGACACACCATTTTTACAAGCATCTTTCGACCACTTTTTTTATTTCTTTTTTCTATATTTTGGCATCATTAGAAAGAGGAAGAGTAGATCTTCGAATACAACCAAAACCTGGTGTGATTTGATTAAAATTTCGATGATTTTTTCGCGTTTTTCGAAAACGCGTGTACTCAGTACACTAGCGCGACCGCTCTAGGGTTGCACCCTCGCTGCGTCTCGAAGAGACTCAGTTCTATGAACTTTAACAGCCTCTTCCAGCCGAGATTCGAGCATACAACGTACCTCAATGCCTGCTGGGAAGCCATAACTGTAACTCTGTTATTTAAACTTGATTTTTTGTTTGATGAGCAAAGCAAAGCCGTGGAATTAAACGTCCTTCTAAGACTTGACCCTTCTTCAGCGACAGACTTCGCAGTCGGCTACTAGAGTACAGGACAGTTACGACGGGGCTAGTGTAAAAATCCTACTGACTTTATCTTGCAGCATCGTCTAGCCGAGATTCGAACATGCGACGACTGGCTTGTTAGACCAGCATCGTACCTCGAAACCAACTAAGCGGCATTTGTCTAAAGAAGAACACTCAATTTCAACCAAAATGGTTTCTAACTGAAAATAATTCTCCATTTCCTGAATAAGCTGCTTACGGTTAGGCTATGTCAGGTTAGTTCTTGTAAACCCCCCCCCCCCCTCCCCCCTCCTTCACGCACATTTGTTTTTAGACCAAGTAAGTTAAATTTCTTGGAAACAGCAAAATCGAACTTTTTAAGTATGCTATGTGATAATTAATCAAAAGTTTTTACTCTCCGATGATTATTTTTCCATTTTAAGGGCAAAATTTATGTCTTAATTCAATATCTTGTTTGTGAGAAGTCGCCATTTTAATAGAAACTCTTTTGATCCGTTACATTACAATACATTAGACCGATAATACATTATATTAACGAACTTCATTTGATGTTTTTTTACTTTCGGTGTTTATAAATTTCGTGCTCGCCACCAACCGACTTTGTAAGAAGCTTTCTAAGAAAATGTAGCTGTTACTATAGCGACTAATTAACAAAACGAAGCTTTTTTGAATTCCATAACTGCATATAAAAACTTTAAAAAAAGTTACATAAAAAAACAGGCATTTTTTATTCCTAATTTTTTACTATATAATAAACTAAACAAACATTTCCGATTTTTTAGTAATTTAATTTCTGATAGCGATTGTCTGATCGCTTCGAGCGATCGCGATCGCGTTCTGATTTTAAAATTTTTGTTTTAATCAGAAATAAAAGTAGAAGTAGAAAAAGTCGGAAGCTAGTTAGAAACGAACGAAGATTCCAACAATGTTTTTATGTATTATTTTTGAAAAATTGTTTAAGAGGTATATTGCGTATAAAGATGTGACTATTATAAAAAATATCGTTTAAAGTTTTACGCTTTAAAACGCCTAAAAACAGACTAAAAACCCAGAATCTCATAATTTCCGTAAGAAGCCGTTCGATATTTACATATAAAAGCTGTTCCAATGCACCGCTAAAACTTACACATCGCCATATAACGATTGTAAAATTCGAAAACCCACTGTAAATTTGTCAATTTACTATTTTTCTGTTTATTTTGAAACGGTTCATATGTGAAGAACAAAAATTCCTTGTTCCTGCACAAGACTTTTTAGAATAAAAAATGCGCTATATACGAGCAACGAAGGTGAAAAGCATATTTTACCCTATCGTATATACTGTTCGAAACTGTTATACAAATGTAGCAAACCCGCCAGTGCGCCCCTCGAGGCAGTGCCACCAGAACCAGTTATGGAGATTATACGGATCATTTGACGAGATGGACGAGATATATCATACAGCTTCATTCATTGTAATAAGAATTTGTAAAACCTTTTGTTACTTTACACAGATTAATATTGAATGTGATTGAACTATACAAGTTTTTAAAAAGTATATAAAATGGACAAATTATGTTGTTTAAACGACAATTTTTTCATCATGTGATAAAGCAACAACTGGGTTTACGAAAAAACATCTGGCAGCATTGACTGCCAAAAGGATTCACTGGCATATACTGTCAAAATTAGAATAACAAAGGAAAATATTGTACACCACCCTTGCATGGAGGAGAATTTTCTGTGAAAAAATCAATTTTAGATACTGAAAACGGCCCCGACCGGGCCCAAAACGAGCAACAATGGAAACCACCGGGGATCTTCTGACGATTAACAACTTTTTCGAGAACGACATGCTGGATGTAAGTAGCAAAACAAGTTATTTAAGGAACGGCCGAAAATCTGAGCTAAGCTTCAGCGTTGATTGCCAGTGTGAAAAATCGATCTGGTTGAAGGGGGACTACCAGCGCCCACCCAATTGCACCCGTTTTGGTGCACACCGGAATTCGCCAGCTGATTGACTAGCTAGTAGCACCTACAATCGAATGTTTATGTTGACCTCCGTGGCATTGGTGTTGAGGCGAAGTGTGATATTTTCGGTTGTTTTCTCCGTTTATTATTTTCTTACGTTTCCGATAATAATACTATGCTACCGTTTTACTAGTTTGATGTAAGTGACCTGAACTCGACCGTCCAAAAATCTAAGCCAAGATAAAATCCGCGCGAACACACGGCGCTGCAGCAAATATCCTTCCGTCGCCGCCGCTGCCGCAATTCCGCGATCTTCCTCACTTTTGAGTTGCCAAACAAAAACAATATCAACCCCATCAATATACCAAAATAATTACTAGTATCGTAAAAAAAAGTCGCTAAGCCAAATCGATGAGTACACCTTCTGCTATTTACTACCTACTAGTTTTTGCTATTTCTACATTCACCACTAAATTCAGCCACCGCATTCATTTCGTTCGTTCGAAGAAATTCTAACTTTCCAGCATTGGGCCTGCGTAACACAGCGGGTTCGGGATGAGCACTCATTCGCTATATTCGGTATTATGTTTAATATTGATTGATTTTTCTGAACGAGGGCGAAGGAGTGGTCATCCTTCGAGACGATCTGTGCTGTATTCGATCTATTTTCCACACACACCTATCTGTACCGTTGTTTAATGTTACTTTTCCTCGTTTCCATTCACACAAGAATCTGGTGTTGTAGAGCGCGTTTTTCGTTCATGTCGTTCGTTATTTTGCTCATTTTAGTTCCCTTATCAAACTACTCACCCTTGAAGTTTTTCGTGTTGAAACACGCTCGCTTGTTCAATGTTTCTTAGTTAAATATCTCATCGACCAGTTGCGCCTACATAGTTTCATTATTGCTCGTGAGTTCCATTAGTTAACTGGCCATTCGACACAATATTTTTGCAGGGGAGCAGTGGTTTAGAGTTTCCCGATTTAGATTTCATTTACGCGGATGCGGACTCGCACGCCAACGAGATCGCCGAACTGTACAGCTACACCGAGCAGGCCGAGTTCCAGCACAATGTAAAGGTAACATTTAGAATCTTTCTAAGGCGCAATCCTCGTTTAAAGCCTTTTACCAATCAAATGAAATTTACTGTCGAATCTTCCCACAAAACGCTAGGCTTTCGAAGATCAGATGGAGTACTACAAACTGCCACCGAGCTGGCAAAAACTTTCCGAGAAGGAACAGCGCAGTATTATTCTCAAACTGTTGGACCAGTTGGATATGTCGAAGAAAAGTCTCCGCATGAAGGCGGCTCGTTGTATCCTGTATCTGGCGCAGGGCTGCTGGGCGGAGGTTCAGTGCGACCAGGAGCAGCAAGTCATTGCGCGGAAAAATGTTATGCTACTCTACGAGGCCGGTGTCTTCGGAGCGTTTGTGGAGTTACTGAATTTAGAGATTGAGTAAGTTAAATTTTATTTTTTTACTAGAACTAGAATTAACTTCTGTTCTGTGTGTTATAGGAACTCAACAACTGCTAGCGTTGCGATGCGTAAGGTTGCAGTGTCGCTAGCGGATTCGGTTGATTTGAGGGTTATCCTGTCGGTTTTGTACATCTTTACCGAGGTGATACGTGCGGAAAAGGAAAGTGGAGGCGACGAGTACGCTCAAATTGTATCCAATTTTACCAATGAGATCAGTAAGTATATTTAAACTCAAGTCATTTTTGTATGACTTTGCATCTACACCCACACGTGAGGCACTTTTATTTTGTCTCTTCCAAGATATTAAGATTTTGTGTGAATTGAATTGAAACGAATCTTGTGTTCCAAATCAAAGTGGATTCTTAGTCTAATTATGAACTTTCTTGCAACAATTTATGCATATCGTGTTTGCCCAACAAATAGTAAACAAACCACGAGTGGATATCAAATGGATGAATTGCGTTCATTCGTGACATTACCTCGCAAAACCTTATTCACCAGAATAGAATTGTTCAAACAAATCAAGTGTGCCATGAAATTATTAATTTTAACGTACGACAAGGTGAGTGTGCCAAAGGTGAAAATGATGCCTCTTGACCTTTCTCGGGTAATTTTTCAAATAGACCTATGTGACAATGAGAGATTCTCTCGCGTCTAGTTATCGAAATCTTTGTAGTGGACCAAATCAGCTGTCACCAACATAATAAAAATATTAAGAGGGTGTTTGTGGACAGCCAGGAAGCCTTGATCGAGGCGAAATTGAAAGGGACGATAAACAGAGTAGCCAGGACATATCAACTGAACCATGACCCCTCCACCTGAAGCGTCGAAAACAAGCTGGGATTGTCATCTGTAATCATGAATCTAGCTAAAACATTAGCCACAGACTATTGATATTAAGAACAAAACAAGACAGACAACACGCGATCCCGAAAAATGTACACAACGATACCGACGAAGTTCGGTTGCGTAGTGATGGACGACGAAACCTACATACAGAGCCGGAACATCCGGAAAATGAGAAACGCCAGACATTTTCAAGCATACGAAACTGTCGAAGTATGCTAAAAAACTCAGGTTTAGCCTACCATATGTTCCTGTGCCTTAAGGGGTAGTTAGAATATTCGAAAAATGAATTTTCGGTTTATTTCATGATCGTAGTGTACATAGACTTAAGTATGCACACAGAAAATTTCATGCCAATCCGGCAAATATTAACGATGTTATACGCATATTTGTAACGAACGACGTGTCAGAGCGATTGAAGAAGGAACTCGAAACTTTGAACTCGTGTTTCTTAAAATCGTGTTTTCAAAGTCGGTAAGCAAGATTTCCTGAAAACGGCCCACCGAAGTCTCCCAACTTTCGCCAGGTGTACGATGGGAATCTCTCCAAGCAGTGCCTGTAGCTCGTGATCCATACACCTCAGCCACTCTCCCTCTATGTTTGTACTCCGCGAAAAATAGTCCGCAACACCTTTCGTTCAAATACGGCAAGTGCACGTATGTCTTTCGTAAGCAAAGTTACTGTCTCAGGTCCGTAGAGGACTACCGCTCTGATTAGCTGCACACAGCTGACGATGTACAAAACGTCAGCTGTGTGCAGCGGCGCATGCTTCTTGATCAAAGCGTTTTGCGGAGGGAAAAGTAGGCTCGATTTCCAGCTTGAATACGTCGTTGAAGCTCCTTACTCGTATTATTGTCGGCGGTGACCAGAGATCCCAAATATACGAACTTTTCAACCACTTCCAGTTCATCACCCTGAATAGTCACTGTCCGTGGGACAGGGCCGGTGCTAGCTAATTTGCCGCTCCACGCAAATTCTCAAAATGGCGCCCTCAGAACAAACGAAAAATAGTCGGCGTTGCTGTGTGCAGACATTTTACTGCCTACACACTCGCA
Source organism: Sabethes cyaneus (assembly GCF_943734655.1). Lineage (NCBI taxonomy): Eukaryota > Metazoa > Arthropoda > Insecta > Diptera > Culicidae > Sabethes > Sabethes cyaneus. Next base: position 237,959,001 of record NC_071355.1, read on the forward strand.
AACGCACAATCTCCTAGCGTCTTTCTGCATAACCACTCACGAGGCAAACAACTTGTGAGCAGCCAGCTGCCCATGTATCCATTCTGCATTACTTTTTGTTCTTACGCCCTCCATTCTACACGCGGGTGGGAGTCCTCGCGAGTGATCGGTATCAGTTGCTCGGGCTGCAATGACGTGCGAGAGCGACGACCGTGGCTTTTAGCTAAATACACACTCGCAAAAGTCGTTGCAGTACATGAATAAACAAGAGCGGGAGTCCGAAAGGAATGCTTATGCCGGCGTGTTAATTAGAACGAGTACGCGTGCCGAATTCTGACCGAATTCACCAAATTTTCGGCCAACATGTTCGTAATGAAGGCCTGTAGGAATTCTAACCCAACTTACTAGATGACTCGACCAGGTTGAAGCCGATTTGCTTGTGTCGAGATGCTCAACGAATTGGCAGCAAATAGCCCAGGACCCAATACAGTGGAGAGTAACTCTAGATACATCACTTGCCATTCCGGCTTTATGCTGCTAAAGGAGAAGGAAGAAAGTTTTATATTAACCACTTATTTATTTACCGCTACAATTTTTTTTTAATGTAGGCGAAATGGCGCCCCCTCGAGGTGGAGCTCCAAGCAGCTGCTTGTTTTGCTTAAGGGAAGCGCCGGCCCTGCGTGGGAGGCAAACGTTGCTTTCTCAGCTACCCGTATCTTCACTCGTACTTATGCTCGTACCTATAGTTTTAAATCAATAGTTTTAATCACTTCAAGGTATAACATTGTTTACATTCGAACTTACTCGAAACAATATTTCCTCCCGCAAACACTTTCTTATCACCCTCCGCGCTTTCCGAAAGGACTCGAGAGTGTCTTCGAAATGCACACGTAGCACACCACTCGCTTCAAGGTAGTTTTGATCAGTCTTGTCAGTTTGTCGGGTAAACTCGTGCATTATCTGTGCATTATCAATTAGGATTATTAAATTAGTTTGTTCCTGTAGTTTCGATAAGTTTAGGAATTAGAGCATGTGCCACTAGTAATTATCGCTAGTTGGCTACTCATACGCCATACACCTTGCGTACAAGTTAGCCGAGTTTTCTCTTTCCTAGAGCCGCTCATTCGCTATTCGCAAAACTCAAATTTCGAAGCACGAGCGTAGACTTCCTTGCCATTTTCTTCTTCAAATTAGCCCGATGAAAGTTCAATCAACTCTGGGAAATGAAATGGTTAGATGCATAAAACCAAAAGGAAAAAGAGTGTTTTGTTCGCGTTTGAATTGGTGGCAGAAGTTCGTTACAAAATTCCGCTTTCAAAATTAAAAACCTCGTTCCTATCTGAGGGTCTTTCAAATCTCGCCTCGATCATTTCTATTTGAACAGTCGGAGTGTGTTCTTGTGTTTCGCGGTTTTAAAGCTATGTCTCGCTCACTTCTTTGAGTCGAAATAATTGCACCATGACGCGAAAGCTCTGGTGGCAATAAAATACTCATCTCCATTACTAAGGTTCTGCAGGCCACTGCAGCCCCCACAAAACCTGTCATCTACAGGGGACCCTCGATGCTAAGACGCTCGAGAGACCTTTGGTAATGGAGAAAAGGAACGGACCTCTATCAATGTTAAAAAGGAAAAATTTCTGTAAAATCGGTGCTAGACACGCCACTTCGGGTCGCCAACAGTCGACAATCCCTGGGTGCGTGCTAGCAACAAACGAGCATGGTAAATTTCTGGCGAAAGTTTATCGCCATCGAAATTTCGGATAACAGTGGACTGAATAGGTGGCCATATTACGGCAGGCTATATTTTGGCGTCGAACGTGGGGCCCCATAACTGTTCGCGGCTCAACTGTATCGTATGCTGCCCTGAAATCCACGAAAATTTGATGCATGGGCACGTAGTACTCTCGAAATTCTGGCAGATTTGTCGAAGAGTGAAAATTTGATCCGTAGTAGCACGAGTCCCTATGAAGCACGTCTGGGCAGTACCATCGAATTCTCTTGCTATTGGGGATAGCCGATGTAACAAAATCTGGAAGAGTGCCTTATAGACGGCGTTGATCAGCGTAATGCCACGATAATTACAGCATTCGAGCCGATCACCCTTTATATAGATGGGACGAACCACACCCTCCTTCCATTCCTCCGGTAGTTTCTCCTCCCAAATCCTTTAATGAAATTATCCAATGAAGGCCGTTGCTAGTCATTCTTTGTCATTTTTGTACAGTTCTGTCGGGAATCGGCCCTTTTCGGTGGTTCTATTATTCTTCAGCTGGCCGATTTCTCACCGGATATCTTCGAGAATGGCAGCTAGCACACTGTTATCGTTTGTAGGATTCCCACCGAAGAATTGTAGACCACCTCGCGCTCGTTTATGCCTCGCATATCCGGCTTCGGTGTGTATCCTTTACCTTTACCAGATTGGTTCACCTTCTCATAGAACTTGCGGGTCTCATTAGCCCGGAAAAGCTGGTCTAGCTCTTCACGGGGTTTTGCACTCTTCAGGATCGTGGTCAACTCATTCCGAGCTCGTCAAATCCTATGTATGCATATATACGTTGTCCTCAGCTGCGCATAAAGCGCTTCCTTCTCGTCGTCAGGTCTACCTACGTGTGGACAGTGCACATTTATGATGCCGTAGTTGAAGAAACGGCCTTTTATCCTCAGCGCTGTATGCTGCCAAATCCCAACAAGGGCAAAGTCATCACATTTTCTAGAAAGTTAAACTGAAACTGCTTGAAAACTCTTTATTTGCATTAGTTCGCTCCAATCTAGAATATTTCGCTCCAGTTGTGAAGCCCCTACTATCAAAATTAGTTAGGAGTTAGCCGAATCGAGTCAATGCAGCGCAGATTCATTCTTTTTGCTCTTCGGCGATCGCGTGAACCAACTCCTTCCAGCTGCCCTGCTATGAACAACGCTGCAGACTCATCGATCTTACCCCTTGAGTACTCGTCGTGACCAGAGCAATAGCTGTCGCCGATACGCCGATACCTAGAGAGTATATTGCCAATGTTTACTCGCGAGCCTCCACATACACGCTCAAAGTCATAATCTACGCAGTGGTCATCGGTGAATCACTTCAGTCGCTTTTTACCCAGAACCCAGCTTCGACTTCAACATTAGCCACGAGGTACTAAAAACTCGATTTCTGGCACTAGCACGTACATTCTAGGTTTAGTGTATCAGTGTTCTGTCGGAACACCAAAACAGCCATCAATAGTGTAACAGACAACATCTTAGGGTATGTGGAATAGATTTAGCGGAGCGATTGAATGTAGGAACGCGATGCATAGGAAAAGAACACGCTACGCAGGCGGTGAAGTTGTACCGTGACTCCTCAAAACATGAAAAGACAGACAGAAGAAGATGCAGCGAACTCAAATCTTTAGGGACTAACAGCGCTGCTTAGAGAAGTAGCTACATCGTTCACACGAAAGTTCTACCGAAATTCAATACATTCCACAAACCGCAAAGGCTTTGTAAATGAAAACGGAAGGATGGAAGCCGCACTTCGATGAACATCTGAATGGCGCCCAGACGGAACACCATGGCGGCGGGGAAAGCAATTTCGACAGTGCGACAAACGTTAAAGACTGAAGTTTTTGGAGCGCCTTAGTAGAATACGAAACCAGAAATCAAATGAAAAAGAAAATTTTCCAATTCAATTCTACTATGTATATTTATTCGCGACAGATACGTATTTCACCTTCGACATGCAGGTTTCATCAGTGTCTGGTTTCGAAGTAAAGGAGACTATCAAACAGCTGAAGCGCAATAAATCGGTTGGCAAAGATGGCATCGGAGCGAAGCTTATTAAATGGACCCAGAAAAGCTGGCCACTTGTCTGCATCAGATGATCGTGAGTATTTAGGGCACTGAGCAGCTACCGGTAGAATCGAAGGACGGAGTTATCGATTTACAAGGTAGGCGATAAGCTCGATTGTAAGAACTATCATACAACCAACGTTCACAATGCCACCTGCAAATTGCTCTCTGTTAATTTATGAATATGAATATGAATATATGGTACTACCACCTGCCTTAGCAGAACATCCGTTCATAGCAATGAGCCTATCATGTCAAAAAGAGTTGAACATATTCAACGATTGGTCATGCTTCCCAACTCTTGTATGAAGGGCCAAAAGGGAATTGGTCGATAAGCAACATCACTTACACGTACCAGGGATTTAGAGAATCTCCTTCCAAGGGCTAAGTCACCTGAGTCAATCGTTGAATAAACCGTCTTAATGCAGAATGACTCCAGTAGGTGGGGAGAAGAGCCCGCTCATTATCCACGATGTGTTGTTAATCGGGCCAAGATTAACCCTGGAAAGTTGACTGTTTCACTCTCCCTAGGCCCACCGCTTCAAACAATTATTCGCGACAGATACGTATTTCGCCTACGACATGCAGGCTTCATCAGTGTCTGGTTACGAAGTAAAGGAGACTAACAAACAGCTGAAGAGCAATAAATCGGTTGGGGAAGATGGCATCGGAGCGAAGGTCTGCATCAGATGATTGTGAGTATTTAGGGCACTGAGCAGCTACCGGTGGAATCGAAGGACGGAGTTATCGATTTACAGCGATAAGCTCGATTGTAAGAACTATCATACGATCAACGTTCTCAATGCCACCTGCAAATTGCTCTCTTCATTCAAAAAAAAAAAAAAAAAAAGCTGCATATGATCCTTTCGACCGCAAAGAGCTATGGAAAATCATGGACGAGAAAGGCTTTTCCAGAAAGCTAATCAGACTGTTTAAGGCTGCAATGGATGGCACGCAGTCCTATATGCGGACTTCGGGTGGACTCTCGAATCCATCCGAATCCTACAGGGGCTTCGTTAAGGTGATCTGCCGCTACACGCATAACAGTTCCGTTTTCTATGGAGTTTCCTATAAATGGAACAGTGATGGTCTCTCATGCCTCATGCCTGGAGCACAATCTTCAACAAACAAAGTCAATTTGTTTTCTTTGCCGGTGTCTTGGACTTCAAATCTGGTATGAATAAGGCGACCGACAGCACGATAGTGAGCCCAGGTGGAGCGAGAGTACACGGTGTCTAAGGGAGGGCAGAGTTCCAACAATCAAATGAATTGGCGGAATTATGTTCATTGCGCCATAGCGTAACACGGAGGATAGACAATTAAATAAGTAATGTAACGGATAGACGATGCTAGAAGAGAATAAATTGGCCTGAGAAAAGTAAAAAGATAGAGTCAATTAAGGTTTTCTATACTTTCGTCTTATCTGAAATCCCAATGAAGTCCAGGATGGGATGTTCAACAGCGTGAATTGATTCGAGCGAAAACTTAAATCCAACTCGGTAATATTATAGAAAGTTAATAATTCAGTCAAAACCCATAATACCTAAAGCCGCGTATTTACAATTACTTTGCTTAGTCATCTCCTAATCAGTGAGTCTAAGAAAAAATTATTATTCTTTGCAGCATATCCCATCGGTGACGAGCTACTCTCGGTAAAGCTACTGGGTATGATAACCAAATTCTGTAGCGGACTGGCACCACACTTTCCGATGAAGAAAGTGCTCCTGCTACTGTGGAAAGTGTCCCTCGTTTCTCTGGGTGGAATGGAAACGCTAAAACAACTAAAAGGTAGCTACGAGACTTGTGTGAATATGGCCCAACTTTCTCTTACCTCAATAAAAATTTCCAGATGAATACCGTGAAGCGGCTGGTTTGCCCCAGAACAAGGAGGACACCCTAGAGGTGTCGAAGGTAATGCGCGCCAGCTCGCCCCCGATCACGGCACCCTCGAACGAGGACAATCAGAACCCGAAGCGGAGCAAGCCCTTTCGAAGAGTATGTACGAACACTAGTCAGTTGCAAGAGGTAGTAAAGCTTTCTTGAGTATTATATTTTCTTCCCGTTTTTAACTCCCCACTTTTAAATTTTTTTCGAAAAAAAAAATCAATAAGCAGTTTTTTTCCAAACTCTTACAATTTCTTCGATAGCAGTTTGCTCACATTTTTTTCTTATTCAAAGTAATTTTTTCTTTTTCGAGTCGATCATTGCAAGCAAATTGTGTTCTAGAAATACAAAAACAAACAAAAAAACAGTACGAACGTAAACTGAGAAATGCAACAAGACAAACGACATTCAGTCAGTCAGTCAGTCAGAAAAGAAGCGCAGAAATCTTTTCCGCCGCCGATTGAGCTCAGCCAAATGAACGAACGAAATACAGCGACAGCCTCAAAATGCTTCTTACATCGAATGATTAATTTACTGGTTTTGTTTGCAGTTTAATTTATTTAATTCGTATTTTCTCTTTCTCTCAATTACCACTTCCCCATTACAAACACACTCAGGAGAGTCGTTTTGCTACCTTTTTAGCAGTAACAGCCATTATTGAATAAACAAAACAAATCACCGTATTTATTGGGCGCATAATGCCGGAATGTAGAACTCATCCTCTTCTCTATAGTATGCTATTGTAATTTTCGTGTTTTGAAATCATCACTATTATCATAAAAACCTAGTAATTCACAAAAGCTGAGAGGAATAATGTTTGATCATCCTATCGTTGTGTAGTGTTTGGGTAATGGTCAGTAGTCGTTTCTCTCTCACACAGTTCTGGCTTATTGCTATTTAATGGGCGCATTTTGTTGTCTCCTATCGATTTTGTACTTGTGCACTTGTTTCTACTATAACTAGTCGTTCGTTATTATCATTCCATAACAACAAAAAGTCATTTAGAATCAAGCTTACTTCTTAGTTTCGTTTCGCTGTTTTTAAAATTGTAGATTATTTACAGAAAATTGTTCGTAGCTAATCCCAGTTGAGTCATGCATCCATCAGCTTTACACTTCTAACCGATTAATGGGACGTCTTTCGGATATCTATCCTTACACTTTGCATACACACCTTTAGCCACTAAAAATCGCAGTCGTTTCCTCATCCATCAAATCGCAAAACCATTAGAGTAGAGTTAGCGCATTTGTGAATAAATTCAAAGCAGTCACTGCTTGCGCTAACTGGTTGTCTATATGTTCCTATCTACTACATTTCACACATAATTCCGTTACCAAAAGTATTATTAACTACAACAAATAGTCATTCGTTCTCTCAATACATAACCCAAAACGAAGAGGGGATTTCACTTCGCTAGTTATACTAACTCTACTCTGGTTTCCATGAACAACAACAATATCCGGCATCCAGAGCTTGATAAAACAAAGTTCACTGGACGAGCAGGAGCAGATCGGACTTGAGATGGAAACACCTTCGACCGAAGCCGAAGAGGAACTTTCGGAATACTTTCGCCAGTATGAGGATCCGATTAACAGCAGTGCCACGGCACCCAACATGGACATCCCGTTGGAAAGCAATGGAGGTTTGAGCTGGTGCCCAGCCGATCCTACAACAATGGTAATAATCATTGGTAAATTTTAGATGAAACAACCCCACCGGCTGATACGCAAGAACCGATAGAGCAACCAACCAACAAACTGCCGTGGGCACCGAAAATTCGCCGGAAAGATATTGATATCTTCTTGAACACGTCGAGAAGTAAATTTATCGGTTACGTTCTTAAGGATGACCAGCAAACGCTGGCCGGGCTGCCACAGCCTATTCAGGAGGGATTCTACACGCTTAAAAAGGTAATCTCTTTTTCCTTCGTCAGTACCTTTAAACTAAAAATGGTCACCACCAAAACTACGTTCCAGCACATGTACATCAGCCTGGCCGATGTGCAGATCAAGAAGGAGGAGGACATCACCCGGAATCCGATTTCGACGTCGGAGGGTGACATTCCGCAGACTCCCACCGAAATTCTGTACCAAGCAATACTCCCGAATCTTCCGCAGTATATGATTTCGCTGCTGAAGATCCTGCTGGCGGCGGCACCCACCTCGAAGGCGAAAACCGAAAGTATCAACATTATGGCCGATGTGCTGCCCGAGGATATGCCGTAAGTATTTTGTTTTTCTGGCTAAAATATTAGAATAACCGAGAATATTAGTGGGGTGGTTACCATATTGAGCCTTTAACCCTTTATAAGGCCGTGGCAATAAAATTGCCACCATCGAAAAACATTTGTTTTGCGTCTATAATGACATCAATATAATTATAGAAGCAAAATAAAATTTTTTTGTTGGTGGCAATATAGTTGCCACTGCCTTATAAAGGGTTAAAACTTTAATGAACTTTCCGATCTCATTCAAACGCATGAATTAGTGGCATTGTGCGGAAGAATGTGAGGTTCTTGAAAATCGCCTTTTAAGACAATCCATTGGGTCATACGGCAGGTACCGAAGAGGAACTCCAATCTCCCATCTTGTTCCACAGACTAAGGCCATTTTAAAAATCCTTTATTGGAGAATACCAATGTGGTTTTCGAGAGGAACGCTCCACAGTAGAGCTAATCTATATCTCATGAAACTGTCTCGACAAATTTTGTAAATCCAATATGCAGTCGCACCATCTGTTTATAGATTTCAAAACGGCGTACGATTCAGTAAAGCGAAATGAGCTCTGACGGATTTTGATTTAACATGATTTTCCCAAGAAACTGATTCAACGTCAAACGTCACGAACGACGATCACTTATCAAACTTGCTCGTGGCATTGATGTAGATTTAAATCAGTTTTTGCTGAGCGTAATATCCTGTCATTAATATTTGGCGATAAACTAGAGGATACCATATAGCGTTAGCGCACGAACTACGAGTTATAGTTGTCGTTATTCAACATAGTTTTTCGTACAATTTCTTGCAGTTGTTTGATTTCAACTCTGTCTCAAGCTACTCGCTACCAATTTCCCAGTCGTTTGAAAAGTCGCTTTCGACCTCTTCGAGCACTCTCGCACATTTGGAATTTATTTCTGGTGCTGTTAACAATTCTTTTTGAGCAGTATCGTCATTAAGTCACTCTCCGCTTGTAGCTTATACTCTACCAATGATCATCCACAGCACCGTCCATCAAATATGGCGGGGCATCCTCCGTGAGCAAAGTTTCAGGTTTCAGGGACATAAAGAACTGTCAATCTAATTAAGGTTTTATACATTGTCTCTGTTTCTGACTGTGACGTCGGTCATCTTCGATTTCTAGGAGTTAGTCTTGCTGAAAATCGTGCGTCTCGTATCTCTGCGTACTCATCGACTCCTTTCCCAAGAGAAGTGTTAATCAGCATGCATGACATGCCGTCACCTTGTCTTGTCTCCAGGTTTCGTATTCTACTAAGACGCTTCAAAAACTTCAGTCGTGGCCCATGCTCGTCAATATCGACCAAATATTCTCTAGTAGGAATTCCTAATTTTTTCAAACTTTTTTCCTCTTCATGGTTTTCTGGTATTCTCCGACAAACCAGTCTCTTTGTGCATTCAAGACTACTCCACCTACCGCCGTAGTCGTGGCCGAATGTATCCTGCCAGATAGAGTCTCATCTAGTAAGTGCGCATCCGAATCGATGGCAGTAGTTCGAAAAAACCTGCCCATCGATAGTAACGTTATCGACACGGGTCATTGTTCGTTAGCAGCCTTATAGATGTCTTTGCGTGAAAGCAAAGTGTTTCTAATCACCAGACCTCGGGAAGCTGCGAAGTGATGCATTACTGGCCGTTATAATTACCATGACGTTAAGATGATCTGCATATACATAGACTTTCTCATTACGTCCTGTCAGGTACGGACAGACTCGTGCTCTATGTTTAAGACCCTTCGATAAAAACTTCTTTTTGAAAGCACTCAGTTACTTACTTATATGTCCATGTCCGCCGGTCCGGCAGAGCAAAGGGATGAAATCAGAGATCTCCACTGCTGACGGTTACCCGTCATGACTTTTACCTGTCGCCAGGACAGGTTCTCGTCTACAGCCCGGATGTCGTTGGCTAAGCTGCGTCGCCATGAGCCTCTGGGTCTGCCCTCTTCTACGCTGTCCTTGTGGATTCCAATCGAGTGCTTCTCTACAGACCTCGTTCCCTCCTTACCTCAAGGTGTGTCCGATCCACTTCCACCTACGTTCACAAATTTCTGTGGCTTGATTTCGGCCGTTGATGACACCGACGATGGAGTTCCTCATTGGATATCCAGTTATCAGGCCACCAGGCACGAATGATGTATAGCAGGCACCGGTTAATGAATACCTGCAGTTTTTGCGTTGTCTCCGCTGAGACGCACCACGTTTCGCAAGATAACAGCAGTACGGATTTAACGTTTAACGTTAATTTGAAGATTCGGGTTTTCGTACGTAGAGTGATCTGGTTCGAGCGCTAAATGTTTCGCAGGAACCCCTGGCCTTCCTGATCCGTGTGGCTATATCAGTCTTGGTACCACCATCGGGCTTTGCCTGGCTACCAAGATATTAAAAGGCGCCTACCTGCTCAACTTGTTGTCCCGTTACTGTGAAGTTGGTGGAATTGTCAGTGTTCACTACCATTGACTTAGTTTTTGCTACATTGACTGTGAGACCTGCTGCCCGGGAGCTCTCGAAGAGGTCATCTAACTTGCTCTGCATATCGTTTCGGCGTTGTGCGAGCAAGACAATGTCGTCGGCTAGGTCGAGGTCATTTAGCTGCTCCGTCGTTAGAGGATTCCGAAGCAATTCTCGATTTGGTCTACTGTCAATTGCTCCAACTAATAGCTCATCCATAACGGTGAGAAACAGAAGCGGTGATAAAATGCAGCCCTGTCTCACGCGTAGTAGTAACTCTTAAGGGACCGGACAGGACGCCGTCGTGCAAAACCTTGCACGAGAACGCCTCGTACTGAGCCTCGATGAGATGGACTAGCTTATCTGGAACTCCTCTACGCCTAAGTGCGCCCCAGATGTTTTCGTGATTGAGTTGGTCGAACGCCTTTTCGAAGTCAACGAACACCAGCAGAAGAGAGTCCTGGAATTCGTTGATCTGCTCCAATATAATGCGGAGCGTTGTGATATGGTCTACACATGATCGGCCAGCACGGAATCCAGCTTGCTGCCGCCGGAGAGTAGCGTCGATTTTCTCCTGGATCCGGTTGAGGATTACCTTACAGAGTACTTTGAGAGTAATACAGAGCAACGTGATGCCACGCCAGTTACCGCATTCCATTAGGTCTCCTTTCTTAGGGACTTTGACCAATATGCCCTGCATCCAGTCCACCGGAAAAGTTGCGGTTTCCCAAATATTGCTGAAAAGCTGATGCATCATCTGAGCTGACAAAGATGGGTCAGCTTTGAGCATTTCGGCTGAAATACGATCTATCCCTGGCGCTCTATTGGATTTCATACTCTTGATGGCAGCTACAATTTCATCCAGCGATGGCGCCTCCGAGTTCACGCGATTTATTCGACGAACTGTAGGCGTCGTACGCTGCTGGTTTTGTTGGTCTCTGACATTTGAAACTCGGAAGAGTTGTTCAAAATGTTCAGTCCATCGCTTAAGCTGTTCTGTAAGGTCAGTCAATAGCTGACCAGCTCTGTCCTTTAGCGGCATCTTTGTATTCATCCTGGCACCACTAAGGCGGCGAGAAATATCGTACAACAAACGGATATCACCATTGGCGGCGGCGGTTTTTCCTTGTTTGGCTAGGGAGTTAGTCCAGGCTCTCTTGTCCCGCCTACAAGCACGTTTAACAGCCCTCTCCAGTTCGGCGTATCGTTGACGGGCAGCTGTCTTAGCCGATCTGGTCCGCGCTCGATCAATGCCGGCTTTCGCCTCTCTCCGCTCGTCGATCTTCCTCCAAGTTTCATCCGAAATCCACTCCCTCCGCCCACTGCGCGCTTTGCCGAGGGTTTCATCACTGGTCGTGATGAAGGCGTTCTTGATGCCGCTCCATTGCTCTTCGACGGTTCCACCACCAGGTGGCAACTCCGAGGCTCGAGATTCAAGTTGTTCAACAAAGACCCTTTTCACCTCAGGATTCTCCAATCGGCGAACGTCGTAGCGGCACCCAACTTTCTCCTCCCATCGTTGGACACGTGCGACGCGCAGACGTATCTCAGCGATAACAAGATGATGGTCGGATGCAATGTCAGCGCTGCGTTTGTTGCGTACATCAAGAAGGCTCCTTCTCCATTTCCGGCTGATGCAGATGTGGTCGATTTGGTTTTCTGTTCGGCCGTCGCGGGAAACCCACGTGACTTTATGTACTGGTCTATGGGGGAAGAGCGATCCACCAATGACCATCCTAACCCGTGTTCTGAATCTGGCAACGATTATTCGCTCATTTATTGGTTCCCACTTCATCAGGGCCGCATGTGCCCCTGGGCTCAGTAGGAATCCAACTCCTCTTTCTCGAGTAGTATTTTCACCTCGTATGCCAGAGTAGAGCAAGACTTGCCCGGATGATGTCCTGTGTTCGCCAGTACCCGGCCAGCGGACCTCGCTTAGCCCCAGGATTTCAAGCTTCAGGCGGCTAGCTTCCCTTGCGAGTTAAGCCAGCTTGCCCTGCTGGGCAAGGGTCAGTATATTCCATGTTCCGATTCGTGTCCGTGTTTTCATGCTAAAGGTCGTTGCCAATAATCCGGAGAGATTTCTTCTTTCATTTTCGGTAACTTTTTGTATGTTCTGGTACAGTAGGCTGTTAACCTAAGGTCCTTATCCCGCTGATGGGGCTGCCATCTTAATGTGGGCGGGAGCCACCGTGCCCCCTTTCCTGTTAGCATACGACAACCGAAGTTGCGTACCCCAGCCGGCACCTCGTGGAGGTAGGAATAGGAGTTAATGAACAGAGGTTATGGAATGCACATGTTCACCCTTTGCCAGCCTCGGAGTTTAGCAGCATGCGGTTATCTGTGCACCCTTTCGCTAAAATCAATAGCTGCTCTCGCAGGAACGCGGCATCGGACGGGCTATCGACTTTAGCATTACAGCTTCAGATCGTCGGCAAGAGAGTCGCTGGCATTTAAGCAGGAAGTTGAAGTAGACGAGGAAGACCAAAGGTCCGAGATGGCTACCTTGTGGAATTCCAGAGTTAGCAGTGAAAGGTCTAGAGGTAAAACCATCGATGCCCTTTTCACTTTAAATGGCTTCAAATGGTGAGTTGATAACCTGGAAGGAGCGTCAAACATAGCTCGGGTCCGCACAAGCTCCCGCCTTACGCCTCTACGAGTCATATACCAAATGCGACGTAGCCTGGGCAATGTTGCCAATCTGACAATAGCGAAGTGAGGAGGTGCGACGCGAATACTGGCCCGGTAACCATAGCATGGCGGTAGAGGAAATGCTTCGTCAAACACTAGCGTCTGTTCACCAAGGGGGTACGTCTCAAACAGCGTCTGTTCTCCATGTTAGGGGCGGCTGATTATTATACTCATCCTCGTGCCAGCAGGGACTCTAAACAGTGCTGTGCACGCTGGTCCTCCGGCGAGACAGGGGTTTAGGGGCAGGCCCAACAAGCCGCCCTGGAAAACAAAAAGTTACCAACAACAAAGAAGAAAATAGGGATCGGAACAATCGGCGCTGACCTACGCGACGAAATAAGGACTACGATTGGAAACTCGGGACATGGAATTGCAAATCGCTCGGCTTCCCGGGTTGCGATAGGATAATCTATGATGAACTACATCCCCGTAACTTCGAAGCCGTAGCACTGCAGGTAGGACGGGAAGCTATATATAGACCGGTAATCGGGCCAAACAGCCTGCATGCCGCAACGAACGACAACGGCCAGCGATGCGTAAATTTTGCAGCTTCCCGCGGTATGGTAGTACGAAGTACCTTCTTCCCCCGCAAAGATATCCACAAGGCCATCTGGAAATCAGCAGACTAACGAATAGAAAACCAAATTGACCATAATCGACGGTAAATTCTTCTCTGATGTTATAAACGTTCGCACCTACCGCAGTGCGAATATAGATTCGGACCATGTCCTAGTTGCAGTCTGCATGCGCTCAAAACTTTCGACGGTACATAACACGCGTCGAAGCCGTACGCCGCGATCTAACATCGAGCAGCTACGAGACACCGGAGTTGCCCAGGAATACGCGCGGCAGTTGGAAGCAGCGCTACCAACGGAAGAGCAACTTGGCGCAGCAACTCTTGAAGATGGAAGGCATTAAGACCGCCATCGGTAGTACTACTCTAGCGGCACTAGGTACAATGAATCCGAACCGAAGAAACAATTGGTTCGAACCGAAGAAACTAACAGGCAATACCCGGTCTTCCGGAGGAAAAAGCGCTAACAGGAAGAACGAGATCGCGAGGCGATGGAAGAGCTGTACCGTGCTAACGATAAACGAAAGCTCTACGAGAAGTTAAACCGTTCGCGCAAAGGCTATGTGCCGCAGGCCGATATGTGCCTGGACTCAGACGGTAATCTTCTCACGAACGAACGTGAGGTGATCGAGAGGTGGAAGCAGTATTATGACGAGCACCTTAACAGCGATGTAGCTGAACATGATGGTGACGGTATGACAATAGATCTTGGAGCACGTGCAGAAGACGACAGAACCCCGACCTCCAGGAGGTAGCAGAAGAAATCGGTCGGCTGAAGAACAATAAAGCGGCTGGGGTTGATCAGCTACCCGGCGAGCTGCTGAAATACGGTGGTGACGCACTGGCTAGAGCGTTGCACTGGGTCATTGTCAAGATTTGGGAGGAGGAGCTACTACCGGAGGAGTGGACGGAAGGCATCGGGGATTCCTGGGTGCGGATCAGATTTTCGCGCTTCAGCAAGTGTTGAGGAAATGTCGCGAATACAACTTGCCATCATTTATTCATCGACTTCAAATTGGCAGATTATGCACTACTACGCATTTCCGGATAAACTAACGCGATTAGTCAAGGCAACGATGGAACGAGTAATGTGTGTTGTTCGTGTATCAGCGACAGTCTCGAGTCCCTATGAATCTGGAAGAGGGTTACGGCAAGGTGATGGACTTTCACGTTTGCTATTCAACTTCGCATTGGAGTGTGTGATAATACGAAGCCAAACGGAAGGGACTTATCATTAATGTATCGAAAACAAAATACAAAGGAAGAGGTTCCAGAGAAGATAATGCGGATTCATTTAGACGGTGATGAAACCAAGGTGGTAGAAGAGTTCGTGTATCTGGGCTCACTGGTTAGCGCAGACAACGATACCAGCAGAGAAATACAAAGACGCATTATGGCAGGAAATCGTGCCTACTTTGGACTCCGACACCGCCAAAGTTAACGATCTACAAGACGCTGATTAGACCGGTAGTCCCTTACGGCCATGAGGCATGTACCATGCTCGTGGAGGACCACCGCGCCCTTAGTGTTTTCGAACGGAGAGTGTTGGGCACCATCTACGGCGGAGTGCAGATGGAAGACCGAACGTGGAGGAAGCGAACGAACCATGAATTGCATCAGCTGCTTAGGGAATCACTCATCGCTCACACCGCAAAAATCGGTCGCCTTCGAT
Organism: Sabethes cyaneus; assembly: GCF_943734655.1. NCBI lineage: Eukaryota > Metazoa > Arthropoda > Insecta > Diptera > Culicidae > Sabethes > Sabethes cyaneus. The sequence continues at coordinate 237,974,307 of NC_071355.1, forward strand.
GGGCTGGGCATGTCGTGAGGATGTCGGCCGACGGTTAAAAAAGTTCTCAATAACGATCCGACTGGTACGAGACGGCGGGGCGCACAGTGAGCGAGATGGATCGATCAAGTGGAAGGCGACCTGCGGACTCTGCGCAGACTACGTGGCTGGCGAATTGCGGCCATCCACCGAGTGGAATGGAGACGACTTCTTCGTACAAGTGGCAAATCCCACACTCATGTGGGATCGTTCAGAAGAACACGCCGGCATATGCATCCTTTTCGGACTCTCGCTCTTATTTATTCGTGTACTGCGGCACAGTTTTTGCGTGTGTTTGGCTAAAGGCCAAAACAGAATACCTTCAGCGTTATTCTGACATTTTTCCCATGAATTAACCGTCAAACCGGCGCTGACAGATGTATTCACGCCGCTTTCTGTTTGACGCTTAACATCCACGGTCGTCGCTCTCGTTCGTCATTCCAGCCTGAGTTGCTGATGCCGATCACTCACGAGGACTCGCACTCCCGCCTGTGGGTAGAATCGAGGGCGAAGATTTAGAAGAAAGCTGGTTGCTCACGGCTTGGACTGGGATTTCCAAAACAGTTCTTTATGCTCACATTAATAATTATGTTCGTAAAACTGTTTGTTTTCACTTCATTCTTTGCGTCTGTCAGAACACAATGATAAATTTTCGTGAACATCTCTTTTGTTTTGAGCATAGAAATCCGAAAATCATTGAAATTTGAAATCCCCAGAAATCCATGACGCGTGTTTGAACCTTAACTCGCGAATGAGCTATGCAGAAAAACGATATGAGGCTGTGCGTTCGCGAGTGTGTAGGGAGCAGAATGTCTGCACACAGCAACGGCGGCTGGTTATCTTACGCTTGCGTGAGTGGCGTAAGTGTTGAATGCTATGCTTCTCATACTCGCTCATGTATGTAAAATTTCGGCCAACTGCCACGGGGTTTCCGTACCTTCTCGCCTTTGCACCAGTCCGTCTGCGATACCATAATGCCAAGGTTTCGGGGACCTAGCTGCTTGCCACCCAAGAAATTCAAAGATCTGGAATTTCGGGCATCAATGTTCCATTCCAAGTAGCAATTTAAGTCTTATTACATACATACTTATGTTGACTTTCATGGCCCACATTGGGCTATTGCAAACCGCAATCAGAGAACAATAAGACTCACATTGTTACTAAACATTTCATGTCCTTATTTCGTTACACGTTACATGACTCCATGCTAAATGTTTCGAATTGGATCTCCTCGATCGTCTCAATTTTGCATGTTCTAGCAGGCTGCATTACAAAGGCCACGCTACCAAATCTTGTCTTGGAGATGCTGTGTTGAAACTGTGTAGCGTTCGAGACAACCGCCAAGTAAACCTTCCTTTTCCTCCATCTTTTTTAATATTAAAATCGACGATGAAAAAGGAAGGTTGACTTGTCGATTTTACGGTAAAAATTTTCTTCAAAGAGATTGACCTCCAATTTTGAGTGTTTGTATAGCTCCATTCACGTAAGTGAAGCACTCTTTCGTAAAAAAGCCTATGTGCTAATTCCGTTATCGAAATTTGACCTTCTGTTTTTTATACGATAGACTTCGCAACCAGCTGTTAGAATACAGGACACAATGCACTCTTTCGTAGAGGTCCGTATTACAAGCCGATTTTTTCCATAATGGGAGGCCCACTCTTCCTCCAAGAGTGTTAGAATGAACTCTTTGGTAGCTGTAGAAATCAATCGGCTACAAGCTTTCCGGTATTTCGGAACGTTACCCAAATCTGCAGATATTTAAAATTTTAATGTTTACTAAGAAACTATTCCACAATTAGCAAAATCAATCTAGACAAAAACCTTTGTTTTCAAGTTGTTCATACCTGTTTTATACCTAATTTGTTTATTCTATTCAGTTTGGAATTAGATGATTTTTTGTGTATATTTGTTCCTATTTGACAGATAAAATTCATCCAGAATGAATAAACAATTTCGAGCCTAACAACCAGGCTGCCATGACTACCATTTGACTAACCAACTCGCATGTCTACTGTGATTGGAGCTCATATGAAATCTGCCTAATTTATTATTATTTTTGGGTGGTGAATTGTTCTGCTAAAATTTCACAATAGTGGTCGGTCGACCACCGAACTTTCTCAAAACTTGACAAATCATTTTGAAACACTGAAAAACTGAAAACTCTTTAATAAATCAATCCATTTTTTCCCTCTTCCTCAGGATGACCGTCACCCAATCCACCAAGCTGGGCATCGACGTCAGCCGACACAAGGAGATCACCGTTAAAGCCGTCTCGGCCATTTTGCTGCTCTATTTGAAGCACTTTAAAATCAATCACATCTACCAGTTCGAATTCATGTCGCAACATCTAGTGTTTGCCAACTGCATCCCGCTGGTGTTGAAATTCTTCAACCAGAACATCATGAGCTACGTCGGTTCCAAAAACGTAATCCCAATCATGGACTTTCCTTCGTGCGTCATCGGCGAACAGCCGGAGCTGACGTCCGAATCCCTCATCATCGGTGACTCGGCACCGTACTCCTGGCGGAACGTATTCTCCTGCATTAATCTGCTGCGCATTTTGAACAAACTAACCAAGTGGAAGCACTCCCGCATCATGATGCTGGTGGTGTTCAAATCGTCTCCGATTCTGAAGCGCACCCTCAAGGTCCGGCACGCTCTCATGCAGCTGTACGTGCTGAAGTTGCTGAAAATGCAAACCAAATATCTCGGCCGGCAGTGGCGAAAGTCGAACATGAAAACCATCAGCGCCATCTACGCCAAGGTGCGCCACCGACTGAACGACGATTGGGCGTTCGGGAACGATCTGGACGCTAGGCCGTGGGATTTCCAGGCGGAGGAGTGTGCCCTGCGGAACTGCGTCGACCGGTTCAACAATCGGCGCTACCTGCAAACGAGCGCACCGGATATCATCGCCAGTGAGTACGATGACCCGCTCGAGGGTGGTGATGTTGGGAATGGGGGTGGTGGTGGTGGTGGAAGCCACGGGGGAAACGCACACACCGCTAACGGAGGTGGAGGCCGCAAACCGGAGGACGTCGAACTGAGCGAAGAGTTCAAGCAAAACTACGAACTGTGGCTCCAGCAGGAGGTTTACAACAACAATGTCGACTGGGACTTGCTGCTCTCCAGTGAGGATCTGGCGTAAGGAAGCAATTGAACATAAAAGAAAAGAAAAACAAAAACGATTGTGTGCAAAATTATTGACTACGCAACGGAATAAACTATGTTACGTGAAGCGGATCGGTGTTTTCTTTCCGAGTTCGATTTGAGAAAACAACGCAGCACTTGTGGACTTTACAATTTTCATTTACCATTTTATTTTTCTTGCGTTTTTATTTGACATCACCTGCTCCTGCTTTTCATTTTTAAATCTTTTGTTTTCTCTGTTTTTGCTTAATAATGTGTCCTCAATCTCATTCCAAATGTTTTCGGGTTTTGCATTTCCCACAAATTTCATTACATTGTGTATCGCGTTGTTTTCTTCTATGTTCCTGTGTTTTTTAACCACAAGGACCTTCCAAGAAATTTTCAATTCGTTTAAAAAAAGGAATGTCAGTTTATTTCAAACTTTTGCTCATATTTCTCTCAGCATCGGTGTTTTTTCCTCTATTGGTTTTGTTGTTTAGTTTATTCTGTTTCTGTTTGTTTACTTGTTTTTTGTTATTTGCTTTCTGCTATCAATTGGATCACTGTATTGTAGTGCTACTTGTGTTTACGTAAAAAGAAAGGGCGAACGCGCCCGGAGAAAACGAAATTTTTAGCGGCCCATGCGCTCTCTGTGTGCCATGGCCATCCACACCGTCACCGACGACTGACTGGCTAGCTAGCTAGAATGGTGTAGCATCCGATAGATTGGAGGGACAATTCTCGAACAAAGAAAGTATAAAAACGTAAATTTTTTTAACATTAAATATTTGATCATATTTTTCCATCTATCCTTTTTTTTTTTGATTACTTGAACCATACTGTTTAGTAGTAGGACAAAAAATAAATCACCTATCAAACTCATACATTTATGTTTTCGCTCATCACATCGGTTGATATCGCCTAAATGTGTGTATGTGTACGTGTACGTGTATGTGTGTAGTGTTCCTAACATCTTTTCTTTTTTCTATATTTTTGCAAACCTCTCGAATGAAGGGTGACCAACTTTTGTTCGATTCCGAAGAAGATAAAAAAAATTTAAACGCGCGCATATATGATGGAGCATAGCCTACTATATGTGATTGGGGTTTGCTTCTCTGCGTTTTTGATTCGATTCGATTCGATCTTCCCTCGGCGGCGCGAATGTTGTTGTTGTTTTTGTTGTTGTAGTTGTGTAAATGCGTGCTGCAGAGCCTTCTTTGTTGGCCATCGTCACCGTCACGTTTCATCATACGCCAGCAGTAAATAGATATAATATGAACCTAAGGTAGCACAGATTCCTTCGCGTTGTTTTTTTTTTGTTTTGTTTGTTTGTTTTATTTAACCACTACGCCTTTAATTGTTTTATACATTTTTCTTTTATATCCTTCAGTTAGTTTATCATACAAATATATCATAAAATAAAAACTGTTCTAGGGGGCGAGGGGAAGCGGGAGGGGAAATAAACAATCATAACAAGGAAAAAGACTCTTGTTGTTTTTCTTTGTTAAATCTACATGCATTACCATCATAAATTGTAGTATGTGTGTACGTTCGCGGGCATATGTGTGTCTCTGTCTGTCTGTGTTGCAATTTTATTCTCCTCACATGCACAACTGTGAGCAGAAATTTAAATCCTCAAACGCGCTACGGCGCGTAACTGAAAGCTGTTCTATTATCAGGATCGTTTTTATTTTTATTTAAATATATTTTCATAATATATTCAGGTGTTTAGTTTAGCAATAAATATATATCCACGAAGATTGGTTTATATTAGTGGGAAATAGGAAGAAAAAAATTAAGGGAGGCAGAGAAAATTAACAAATTCGATGGGAATAGAGAAAAAAAGAGAAGCAGTGAAAAATATATGCGGAGAACTTAAAACAAATAATCTACTAGGTAGGTAGTAAATTTAGTTTGAGTTGTATTTTCTTTAGCTGAGGGATTGTTTTTCTTGTTTTTTTTTCTCTCGTTATTATTATTCAATTATTAAATTGGGATGCACTATTTTCTGCTGTTATAATTGTGGTTGGTTGGTAAAGTTAGATTTATCAACTTTATAAGCTGTGTTGTGTGTTTGTGTGTGTGTGTTGGGTGTTTCCATTTTATTTCACAATCTACTAACAAACGATCTGGTATTTTCCTCTTATTTGCTGAAAAAATTTGAATGAAGTTTCTCGTTCTGGTGTTCCTAATGTGTGTGTGTTTGTGGTACGCATGATTTTTGCTTTTCCTTTGCGCAATAATAAACACTGATGACTATTGCGGCTCCAAGCATTTTGTTTGTCAGTATTTCATAAACGGTTCCTGGTTTTTTAATTTTTTTAAATTGGTGAGTGTGTGTGTATATGTGTATTGAGGGTCGGAATAGATCGCTTATGTGTTTTTTTTTCTTACTGTTGTTCTTGGTTTATCATAACTAGGTTGGAATCCTGCTTATTTCCTACTACAATCGTAACGACAATTTTTTTCAAACATTCCTTGTTGTTATTTGTTACAATTAACAATACGATTGCTAAAATCACACGAAAAAATGAGATTCAAATGGTTTTAGTACAAAAAATCATTTGCTGCACTTACCAGCTGAATAACATCACTTGCTGCAGCAGCCGCTATTCTGTCGGCTCTGTTCGTTCTGGGTAGGTCTTATGTTTTGCTGAGGTCCTGTGCCTTCATTCTTAGGCAATTTTTTAGCTAGAAAAAATAAAGACAATTTCAATATAAAACATTCTATTTAAATATTAAATATGCCATTAATAAATCATTAAACGTGATAAAAAGTGAAAATTTCTGACAGTTAGACAAAGCCTACTGCACCCTTTTTGATGATACCATTGTCAAAACGCCCTTGTGGCGAATTTCAAAGTTTATGTGACATTTAACAACTTCACGACTGCATTTTATTTCAAGCAAATCATTAAATCTACATACAAAACCAGCAGAATGCCGGATCTTGCTCCAGGCCAACCCTCTTATCTTTCAGACATTAGTACACTTGTTTTAGTTTCGAAAACATCTTAATCAGGAAACAACACGTTTTTTTGTACTCTTGGTACTTTTGTACTCTTTGTACATCTGTTTTCTTTCCGGAAATCACCATAGAAAGAGCACCATGAAAGAGCAACAAAGTTTTTTTATTTTTTATTTAAATATCTCTTTTCAAAATGGCCCTTCCTGCATACCCTCGGGGCATTTGACCCCGCTCGATCGTTGATGCGTATGCTGCCCTTACTCGCTATCACTCGTTGGGATTTACGATTAAGAAACAGGATATAACTCCTAAGATTCGGTAATCGGACACTGTGGTGGTGCAAAACCTCTCCCTTACTATTGAGTATTCGCCACATGGTATATATTATAATAACATTCGTTCACAGTTTTGTGTGATTCATTTCACAATCTCTATGAAGAGGAGTTGCAGCCGTTTGATTGTCTACACTATAAGTTATTCTGTCTCTTTCGATCTCTCCCTCTCTTTCTCTTTATCGCACTCTATCTTCGGTCTTTTTTCGATCTAAGTCATCTCTCTTTTTCTCTATCTTCTTCTCCTTGTCACACTCTCTATTTTCTCTCTATCCCCCGTCTCTGTCACGCCCACTCTATCCCTCACTCTCCCATGTCTCCCGTACCATCCTTCGTGTTTATCCTTATTTCCACCCTATTGGCCGGCAACCAACAACCAGCACTTCGTTACGGCGTTTCACTCTACAGTTTTGACAGTGTTTTGGGCCCGTTGTCAAATTTTGAGCCCGGAACATGCGCTCGCTGCAACTTATTGCAGCTCGATATAGAGATGCCAATAGAGTGCTTATTTCAATGAGCTCCAGAGCAATGTTGCAAATCGAGCAAGAAGTAAACGATGCCTACCCGCACGCAAGCGAGTGTGAGAAGCATAGCATCGAACGCTTACTTCGCTGACGCAAGCTTAAGATAAAAAACTATCTATACCTATAAAGAAGGATTTCTGTCTGTCTGTCTGTCTGTCTGTCTGTCTGTCCGTATGTTCCTTATAGAATCAAAAACTACGGAACCAATCGGCATGAAAATATGCATGTAGAGGTTTTTTGGGGCCAGGAAAGGTTTTAGTGATGGTTAGAAACCCCTCCCCCCACTAAGAGGGGGGGCTCCCATACAAATGAAACACAAATTTCTGCATAACTCGACAACAAATCAAGCAAATAGAACAAAATTTGGCATGTGGATGTTTTCGGTGACAAGAAATTATTCTATGGTAAATTGAGACCTCTCCCCTCTTTATAAGGGGAATTATAACTCCTCTCCTCTTTAAAAGGGGGGCCTTCCACACAAATTTACTCATAACTCGAGAACTAATCAAGCAAATGGAACCAAATTTGGCATGTGGGTGTTTTTGGATACAAAAATTTTTTCTATGATGAATTGGGACCCCTCCCCGTTTTAGGAGGGGGAGATCCTATACACATGAAATACAAATTTCCTCATAACTGAAGAACTAATCAAGCAAATGGAACAAAATTTGGCACGTGGGTGTTTTTGGAGACAAAATTTTTTTCTATGATGAATTGGGACCACTCCCCACTTTAGGAAGGGGGGCTCCTATACAAATGAAATTCAAATTTCCTCATAACTCGAGAATTAATCAAGCAAATGGAACCAAATTTGGCATGTGAAAGTTTTCTAGGGCATGAATATTTTCTATGGTGAATTAGAACCCCTCCCCACTTTAAGAGGGGGGGCTCCTATACAAATGAAATTCAAATTTCCTCATAACTCGAGAATTAATCAAGCAAATGGAACCAAATTTGGCATGTGAAAGTTTTCTAGGGCATGAATATTTTCTATGGTGAATTAGAACCCCTCCCCACTTTAAGAGGGGGGGCTCCTATACAAACGAAATACAAATTTCGTCATAACTCGAGAACTAATCAAGCAAATGGAACCAAATTTGACATGTGGGTGTTTTTGGAGACAAAAATTTTTTCTATGATGAACTGGGACTCCTCACTTTAGGAGGGGGGGCTCCTATACAAATGAAATACAAATTTCCTCATAACTCGAGAGCTAATCAAGCAAATGAAACCAAATTTAGCATGTGAAAGTTTTCGAGGGCAAGAATATTTTCTACGGTGAATTAGGACCCCTCCCAACTTTAAGAGGGGGGGCTCCTATACAAATGAAATTCAAATTTCCTCATAACTCGAGAACTAATCAAGCAAATAGAACCAAATTTAGCATGTGGAGATTTCTGGATGTAAAAATATTTTCTATGGTGAATTAGGACCCCTCCCAACTTTAAGAGGGGTGCTTCTACACAAATGAAATACAAATTTCCACATAATTCGAGAACTAATCAAGCAAATGGAACCATATTTGGCATGTGGGTGTTTTTGGAGGCAACCATTTTTTCTATGATGAATTAGGACCCCTTACCTTTTTAAGAGAGGGGGGGGTCTCATACAAACGAAATACAAATTTCCTCATAACTCAAGAACTAATCAATCAAATGGAACCAAATTTGGCATGTGGGAGTTTTAGATGGCAGAATTTTTTTCTATGGTGAATTACGACCCCTTCCCCTTTTAAGAGGGGAGCTCCCATACAAATGAAATTCAAATTTCCTTATAACTTGAGAACTAATCAAGCAAATGGAACCAAATTGGGCATGTGGGAGATTTTGGAGTCTTGAATTTATTTTACGATAGTTAGAGACATCTCACCCCTGTGATAGGGGGATATGGACTCTCATACAAATAAAACAGAAATTTTTGCGAAACTCAAAAACTAATCGAACTCGAGAAATTCGAGACTCTTCCATAAAACATTAGTCAATACAAGACCACAAAAACTATCTATAGTAACACTAGATCATTCAGGACGAGACGGTCGCGAGTGTTGCCGGTGACCCGCCGTCGGAAGCGCCGCCCACTGGGGGGCTTGCAAAACTCGAGATTGTGACAAAGATCATTCGAGATTCATGATTTATGTACAACACAGGTTACTTTGTGGCAATACGAAGTTTGTCGGGTCAGCTAGTAATATATAATTGCTAAATTTAGAAGACTGTTTCCTGATACGCATCTCAAAATTCTGTCCATTAGTCTTATCTTGAGTTGCATCAGGGGTATAAAAATTTTCGTATTTCTTCAAGTGTGATACATTTCGTTTATATTCTTTTCCAGATGCGCAGGATCTTACTGTTACATCTTCTCCTATTTTTTCACAACTTCAAATTGTTTCGTAGAGAAATATGCTTCTAATTTATTATTTTTCTTTATACTTTTTGCTAATACGCGATCTTCTATTTGAATGTCACTTTTCTGAGCTCTTCTTTTTCGAACAGCATATCTTCTTCCCTTTTCCTTTTCAACTTTATCACGATCACGTACTTCCTCATTATAGATTTCCTTTGCTGCAAGTTCAGGCAACCTGTTCCTTATTTTTCCATTTGTGCTATGTTTTGTGGAGTGATAAGTTAATAAAAATTTGCGTAATACTATTCTCCACTCTTTTCCCAATTCTTGAGCAATTCTTAATCTTTTTTTTTCTTTTCTTAACGACGTATTTTAAGGTGACTTAAATGCTTATTGACTTGCACTTGAATAGCATTGATAATGCTTATTGGTTACCTAGGTACTCCTTACCATTGTCACTGCGAGAAGCTTTCAGCATCGACCCAGCCTGGTTCTCAGCTTAAGCTTTGAACTGGTGGAATGCATGAAAGATCCCGCCTTGGGATGTCCAAAAAGTATATGAAAATTTGCGGTGTTCAGTCGTCCATATCGCTTCCGCCAATCAACATATATATCCGTGTGGAGAAGCTCCAGGATGCCACTGGTAGACGGAAATAGTAAAGTAGTACTTACTCATGGTAAGTACACCACATAGTTGGTCATCGTCGATTCCTGGAACTGCATTCCACTGACTCTGTAGTAGCTTCAGACAAAAGAACCGAAACAACCCATTACATATCGTGAATCTCGGTAGCTATCAGCTCGCCATCCCGATTGATGACGTTCACGACTTCGTTGCGTGGCACCTCGTGACCGCGGCGGATAATTTGACTCACCGACAGAATGAACTTGACTCCGTTCGCGTCAATGGGGGGACTATTTGTCCAATAAACGACGTTTGGTACTTGGAAAATTGGACTTCCCGGAGTAGTTTCGTCTTCATTCTGTCACCGGTGATTGGAGCGCGGATTCCACACGACGAAAGGCCGTTGTCGCGTCCTTGACGCGTAATTGACGAGATCCAAGTGTAAAATGATTTCCGCTCGTGCTCTTCTACACTTCCCCTGGCCCACCGCTGGCAACGTCCCATCTACATTCGGCGCCGGCTTCACGGCCTGCACAGCTCTTCCAACTCAAGGTACGTCTCCACCGCGAATTTCCAGATTGGATAATTCGATCGGGCGCTCAGGTCGTTTTTGCAGGTGGCCACTCTGGGTACAACTATCGCTATATGTAAGCGTCATCACCCCATTCCAGTATACCTTCTTCAGCACTACAATGTCGAAATTAAGATTCTCTACTTCTTCATATAGCATACGAGTAAAGCAAAGCAAAGCATAGTCAACATTCCGCATTCGGATCTTGACCTTCTGCTTTTTTATTCTACAGACCTTGCAGCCAGTACAATTGTAGTACAGAACAATTGCGGGGCGAATATTACGATCCTATTGATTCTTACAGCTACTCCTATTCGAAACTCGAACATACGATGGCTGGCTTGTTAGAGCAGGCACGCGACCAAACTCACTTTCTCGAGCAAGTTAACCGACGTAGTACTGTTGTTTTAAATCACGACTAACCAAGTAGCCAGTATTTCGGTAGCGCACAAAAACATCTTTCCAAAGGAGCCTTTCAAGGAGCGGTATGCATACCCAAATTCAGTAGTAAATTTCATAGGAAATGCGGGACCCAACTGACATTGGCGTAGCTAGAGGGGATGCCCGGAGGACCAGGTCCTCTCTAGAATTCTGCAGGCCCCTCCAGAAATTTGTAACGTTGAATTTTAAAAACCAGCATAAAATTCAGTGTATATTTTTTCAAAAATAGTTCTCTCCCTATTTTTCTCATTAGCAAAGACCGAAGAAATATCGACAGCTTTGTAGTTGCGATATTACACACATGCGTAAGGACGAGAAAAAGAATCTAATTGCAAACGAACGCGAGGTGGTCGACAGGTGGAAGCAGTTCTTCAATAAACACATAAATGGCGAAGTTGCAAAAGGAGGCGAAACGGAAGTTAACCAACGAGTGCACATGGAAGATAGTGAAGTCTCAGCACCTGATCTTCAAGAAATCAAACGAAACCAACAAAGCCGCTAGCGTTGGTAAGAACCGTCTATCGGCAGAGCTTTATGAACATGGCTGAACGTTGGAAACGGCTCTACACTGGAATATTTCTAAGATTTGGGAGGAAAAGAAGCTACCGGAGGAATGAATGGTAGGAGTGGTTTGTTCCATCGGCTGATTGGGTGATAGGCTCGACTGCGGCAAATATCGCAGCATAACACTGGTAAACGCCGCTTACAATATACTCTTCCAGAGGCTATTACGCTGTCTGTCACCGATAGCACAAGGTTTCGTAGGGAATTACCAGGTGGGCTTCATGGGGGCTTGCGCAACTCCGGACCAATTTTTTTCCATCCGACAGATCTTACGGAAATGTCGGGAGTACAATAAGCTCATTCATCACATCTTTATTGATTTCAAAGCTGCATACGATACTGTCGATGGAGACAAGCTACGGCAGATAATGCACAAACTGGATAAACTGACGTGAATTAGAGCTACTTTGGATCGAGTGGTCAAAACCCTTGGAGAGACGACGAGGGTTGAGACCAGCCCATCGACATCTCTATATCGAGCTGCAGTGAACGTCAGCGACAGCATGTCCTGGGCTCAAAATTTGACAGCGGGCCCAAATCAGACTGCTGGCAGTTGAGTGAAACGCAATGCTGACATGTTATCCATTTTCGCACACACGAGATGTTGGCGGCGAAAACATGCTTGCCTGCCGATGGGATGGTTGAGACAGAGTAGCGGTTTATCCTCCATGCTACCCAACATCGCTCTTGAGGCTTTGCAGATAACTTTGATATAAATAGCCATGAACTTTGTGACGGCACAAGCATTCTACGCCTGACTGAAGGCGGAAAGGTTTGCATCGCATCGAAGACCAAATGTATGAAGGGAAGAGGCTCAAAGAAAACAAAGAAAAGGAATCGCGTTCCTTTCACTGACGGTAGACCTTGGTAGATGAGTACATGTGTTTGGAATCGCCGGTGACCGCGGACAACACTAGTAATGAGATCCAGCGGCGCATTCAGAGGGGAAATCGGGCTTACTTTGCCCTTCGCAAAACGCTACAAGCAAGAAGCATAAGCCACCGTACGAAGCTGACAATCAAAGCACAAAACCCAAGACCGGACATCCTCGCCCTAGCGATGTAGCAAAGAAAAATGGAGAGAGCTATAAGGAAGCAGCGTCAAATATAGCAGTCGATGGCCGTATCTGGAAATGATTCATGTACATACTGAAGCAGGTAACCAAGGAGGGGCAAATCTGAGCGCGTGTTACCCAGGTGAGGGGCGGCTCAAACAACGTCTGTCTAGGAACGTGTGGCTGATAATGGCTCCATAGGTAGGCACGACGCGTGGAGGACACCATAACAGCTGGTTTGATGCCGAATGCCAGAGAGTGACAAATGAAAAGAACCTGGACAGGAGTCACATGTTCACTGCGGCTATCACGTCAGAACAGAGAAAGGTATAGAGAGACTAGAGCTGCGGTAAAATGAACCTATCGTCTTAAAAACCCAAGCACAAGGTGTACGTGCTCGCCTACCTGGAGGATAGATTTTCCAGCAACGACATACAGAGTATCTACAGAACGGTGACTTGCAGGGATTTTGCCATGTCTATGATATGCAATGATAATGCTGGCAACCTGCTTACTAATAACACGATGGTAGCAGCCAAGTAGAAGGAGCAGATGTTGTTGAATGCAGAGATAAACACAGAGATCAGCAGAAAAAGGATAAGAATTGTGAGCGATGGCCAAGCTGTGGATCCACCAACACAAGAAGAGATTAAAAAGGCAATCAGTGAGCCAAAACACAGTAAGGCTGCTGGGAAGGACGGTATCCCGGCTGAACCTCTAAAAGCGGGGAGCGAGCGGCTGTATGGAGCAATCCACCGGATCATTGTCAGGATCTAGGTGGAAGAACAAATGCCGGAGGAGTGATTGGATGGCCTCATTTGTCCTATTTTCAAAAAAGGACGTCAACTCGAGTGTAAAAACTATCGAGGTATTACATTGCACAATTCTGCCTATAAGGTGCCTTCCTGTATTATGTTCTATAGACCGAGATGGTTCACGGAGTCCTTCGTTGGCGAGTACCAAGCTGGTTTTTGTGAGAGTCACTCCACAACGGATCAGATGTTTACCCTGCGTTAGCTACTAAACAAGTTCCTGAAGTACAACTTGCAGACTCATCAGCTGTTTGTGGCCTTTAAGGTGGCGTACGGATTCAGTCAAACGAAATGAGCTGTGGCAGACAATGTTAGAACATAGTTTTCCGGCGAAACTAATTACGCTGATTTGTGCGACGGGTCAATCATGCGATAGAATAGCGGGTGAGACCTTCACCGCTTTTGTGACGTTGGATGGACTAAAGCAAGAGGATGCACTCTTCAACCTGCTATTCAACATTGCCGGGACTATCTCACATGCTTCATGGTTTTGCGGATGACGTCGCTATCATCGGAATCAATCGTAGAGCAGTGGAAAAGGCTGAAGTTTTTAGGGCGTCTTAGTAGAAGCCTTTAGCCCTTATAAACGGGAAGCAGCGAGATTGAGACTTACCATTAACACAATGGTGTTGGTGTCGAGGTGGAGCTGGATGGGGACCGATATGAAGTAGTTGAGGAATTCATGTACCTTGGTACGCTCGTAACACGTGACAACGATGTAAACCGCGAAGTCAAAGGACGAATTACAGCCACGAATCGGGCTTTTTATAGATTACTCCGGCGCTCTATTCTCCCGATGGCCCTGTACGGACATGAATCGTGGACGCTTAAGAAAACTTGCCGACGGGTGCTTAGGGTTTTTGAGCATAAAATTGTACGATCAATACTTGGTGGCAAAATGAAAAAGGAAGTGTGCATGCAGACACATGAACCACGACCTGTATCAAGTAAACAAATATGCAGATGTAGTAAAGGTAGTACAATGTGGCAGGCTGCGGTGGGCTGGCTGATGGGCACGTTGGGTACAGCTGGTTTAGATTATCCATCAGCTCAGCCATCTTCCGTTCTATGTGAAACATTCATACGTTCAACTTTCAATTTTTTTGGCATGGTGACCAAAAACTACACATCAAACAGCTCAAAGCATGAAGACGTGTGTTTAAGAGCTGGACAAATCATACCGCATAATTTAAAAAAGAAAAAAATTGGCTTGGCCACTATGTGTAATATTTGACTAGGGTTGTTGAAAATCGTCCATCACCTTGACAAAGCCCTGTGTGAGATTCACCGTTCTCGTTATAATTTTCCATAGCTCTTTTCGGTCGATGGTATTATACGCAGCAATGAAGTCAACAAACAAATAGTGCAGAATAGGGAACTCTCTAGTCAGGGTCTCTTTGGGGGATATGCGCAGTTTGTAAATATTTGTAGCTGACCGTCCTTCAACGAAGCCGGCTTGATAAATTCCTACAAATCTATTCGCAATTGGTAATGGTCGACGGAAAATGATTTTGGAGTGCACTTTGTAGATCAGGCAGGCAACCTCATGATCTTTCTACTCCTTCGGCAGTTATTCAGTATCCCAAATTTTAACAATAAGCCGGTGCAAACAAGTGACCAGTTTTTCCAGACCCAACTTAATAAGCTCCGCTCCGGCTGGGACCCCTCTTCCACATTAGTAGTACCGTCAAAATTGCTTTCACCGCTGTCCGGTTCTCCGCTCGAGGCTCCTTATGGCGTTCAACAAAGTGCTGCTTTCATCTTTTGGTCACCTTAAGATCGTCCGGCAAGATACTTTCTTCTCCCAACACACGTTCGCGGCACTAAGCCTTTGCGGAATGCATTCAGTTTCTGGTGGAACTTTCCCGGAAGATTTCGGTTCGCTCAGACATAACCCTCCTACATTCATTGTCATACCACAGTCATTTCACTGATTCCGTGTTACGTACAAGATGATGCTCTCTGCTACACGGTTTGATAGTATTCGAGAGCGGCTTCATCCAGCTCGTTCTCTTCCGGCAGCGCAGCTTTGAGTGAATGCGCGTGGTTTACGATGATGTCAGACTGCTTCCGCCGTGCGAGATTTAACCGAGGATTATTCGCCCTGGTCGTGCAGTAAAATCCTCGGAACTCCCGAGATGATGTATAGATACGTCGGTAACGCTTATGGCAAGGACCGGTCCTTGATGCTTAACCTCCACATTCGAGGTTTGATTAGAGTTTTAGTAAATGATATTTGCATCCCTAAACGTACGTATTCCGATGAGCCCTCGCAGCACTACGCAGCACTAATTTTTTATAGTGACGGTTTACAAAGCACGTCTTCCTTCCCTGTTAGTATACGACCTTAGGTTCCACCGATACTGGTAACCAGATCTCCACCAAGGACGCTCATATCTCGGCTGATACCTTGAGAAGGGTGACATAGCTGAGCTGTGAACTATTGAGGATCTATTTTATGCCAACACATGTGCAACGCATCGGTGTTGGCATTATCCAGCCGTTTAACAGTACTGTTGACGTGAACAAACTTCTTCGTGATGGGTGCCCGACTGACGTTTATACATTTCGCAGGCCGTCATTTTGTTATACTGCCGAATAGAGAGCCGATAGTTCAACTTTTTTCGGCTTAGGTCAGTTTGGCAAAATGGGGAATATTTTTTTCGTGAATCAGGTTACGGAGCATTCTAAAAAAATTTCAAGGTAGTCAAAAATTTAGTCAGTAACTGAGGTATATTGGAATGCTATAATAAAAAGCCGACAACATTTTAAGGTGAGGACCACATGGCAATTTTCAACTACAACTTAAAGTTTTAAAACTTTAATTGTACAAACTACATTGCAGTCGTTATAAAATCCTTCGCTCCCCAGAGAGCAAATCAAACATGGAGCAACACAACCACTGTGGAATGACACATCCCAGCGAGACAAAACCACCGTTACGCCAAGTGCAGATGTTGGTTCACTTTCATTGAAACGCCCCGCCACCGCCAGCGGATGTACACTTTGCGCCTTCGTAGAAAACGGTTCATTTCCGATCGAATAATAACTCCACAGGCAGCAGTAGCATATGCATGTCTGATATTAGCAGCATAAATCAGCACTCCATCCATCGCTGATGGCGATGGCAACAAGCCACAAGGCACAAGGAAGGAAATGAGAAAATAAAAACAAAAACATTTGCGTGGATGTCGACGGTTGGACGAGAGAAACAACAGGTTCCATCATGACGGGAGAAACATGCGAACCAGTATAAGTAATAAACGACGGTGCACCTTTCCCTTGCACTTGACCGACACCACTCCATAACCGTTTCCTCGTCGTTCTTCGTCTCTCACTTTCGGCTCCGCTCAGCTGTTGTAGTGTAGAAGAGCCAGTGTATGACGGAATCATCGCTCGATATGGAATAGTTGACCACTAAAGAATGCCGTTTCGCAAAAAAAAATCGATCGCCCTGAAAGCATTTTCGCCTGCTTGTCGTGCATTTGTTTCGTGCGTGTAAACAGACAGGGCGTGATGCATTCCTGACATAAACCAATTATGGGCTCGAAAATGATTACACAATCATAATCTGGAGAACTTGTTCGACGAATGACGCAGAACAGCTGTTTTTCTTGTTAAACCCGGAGGTACTCGGAAAGTACTTACCTATTGCAAGAAAGATATCATTAACGTTAACGGCGGTCTTGGCCGATGTCTCCATGAACAGTAGTCCGTTGTCGTCCGCATATTGCTTGGCGTCGTCGAGATCGACCACGCGACTATTAGCGAGATCGGCCTTATTGCCGGCTAGCGCAATCACAATATTTGGCGATGCCTGCAAAGAAGAAAACATTCGTTCTGGAATACAGAGTGAAACCGTATAGTTTACCTGTCGCTGCAACTCTTTAACCCACGTCTTAGCACGGGAAAAACTATCCAGATTTTGAATATCGTACACCACGATAGCCGCCTGAGCACCTCGATAGTACATTGGAGCGAGACTGTGGTACCTGTGACAAAAAAAAACAAGACAAGTAGTATTAGCAACTGAACGCACACTTTATCAAGAAGGCCTACCTTTCCTGTCCCGCAGTGTCCCAGATCTCGAACTTCACCGTCGTATCGTCAATGCAAACTGTTTGCGTGAGGAAGGCTGCCCCGATCGTACTCTCCTGGTACTCGTGGAACTGACCTTTAACGAAGCGTAACACCAGCGACGACTTGCCGACGGCCGACTCACCCAGCAAGACCAGCTTGAACTGGCAAATCTTGTTTTGTGTGGCACCATTCGGACGCTGGGCACCGCCACCGGCTCGCGGACTGGACGCCATCGTTGGGTTGGTGGTGTGGTTTTGCTTAGTTTGCCTTACGCTCGCTAGGGTCGACGATTTGCAATTTTAAAGTACTCTCCTTCCGACTGGAATCCGTCGACCGAAGCCCGAAACGAAAGGGTAAAAACTCAAAAAAACAAAACTCAACAATCAACGAAAAGCGCTGCTCTGGATGCTGAGGCTCTTTGATCGATGAGTTCACTTCCGTGCTGTCGGGTTATTCTATGCTCTGTTTTTGATCGGCGGCTGCGGCTGAAAAGAGATCAGTATCGATTGCACGTCAGCGACGATAATTAGATAGGCACAGTTTGTTTATATAGGCATAGATAATAATGGAAGAATCAGAGCGCTAGGTGAACGACAAACAACGGCAGCAGCAGCATCATCAGCAGCAGCCGAGCAAATAGGACAACAACCTTGAACTACGGCGTCAGACGCTATCTGGGCCAGTTTGTGTCGTTTTTTTTTTGCCCACGTCGGCTTATTTAGTCTTTGCGCTGCAAAAGAGATAACGCGAACCCACAGAATGCAGCAAATCGTTAGAATTCGCCGCATGATGCAACTTTCGCTTCGCAACATAGAAAGTCTTATGCTGATTATTTGAATAGAGACTGTCTTTTTGATTCTTATATAAAGAGAAAAATCAACGAGGATAGCTGCTATTGGCGGTTTCCTGTGGCATGTACACTTTTTTTTTTTTTTGAAGTTAAAATAAACAATCTGTACCAAACCAAACTCTTTTTGTACAGTAACTTTTTTTCGAGAGATTTTATTTTTTAAATTGACTAGACGTGGACCTAAGAAAGAATGCAATATTTAACTCCAACGGAAACTATTCGACGTTCTTGAACATTGCTTATTATAAAACTTAACAGCTCTTGAACCAACCTTAATCTCTGCAAACTAGAAAATATATTATTTGAAAATAGTCCTTTATATTTATTTTTCGATGGTAGAAAACTCGAATAAAAGTCAGAAAAACCACAACAATAGAATACCTTTCACTTTCGTATCTTCGCGCAACGTAAGAACTATTGAACTGCTCATATAATGTATATACTGGACACTACACTTATGTCCAACTACCCCAACTGCTAGGGTAGGACGGACCTAGCCCCGATGATGGGTAACATCCACCAGAAACCGATTGGCGAATAGGGTGAATGCTCATTTTTATGTCGCAAGAACAATAAGTGTAGTGTCCAGTATATACATTATATTAGTAGCACAACAATACCGTTGACAAGTTTTCAGTATTGCCCCAAACTTTCGTCATCAGCTTTCGGTTGTTGTAGTATACGCTTTGAATGGCAGTTTTGATCGAATGCACTATCCTCTCCCACGTTCCACCCTTGTAAGCTGCTGCTAGGAATCACAAAGATCAACTTTGTATTCATCTTTATGAATATTGTTGCCAATGCGCCGTGTTTTTTTCTCATGTAAAGTATTTTTATCACAGCGAACATTTGCTTGATCTATTGTGATATATCCCCCGTTTTATTATAGCTATGATGTCAAGATGACTCTCCGGATGAACTGCTGCGCTGGGAGTTGTTCTCCAAATACTGCCAAATACTGGGTTCTGACTGCCCGCTTTAGTTGATAGCGACTCGGACAATGCCCTGTTATAATCTATACCTATAAAGAAGGATTTCTGTCTGTCTATTTATTTATTTATTTTTTTTTATTTATTTATTTCGTCAACCGATGTAGACTAGTATAATGCATATACAGTTTCTTATATAGAAGTCTTATAATTAGATGGTGATTAAAAAGTGTTCTTATTCCTTTGTTTCGTTATCTACGCGTTATGATTACGTATTGAATTAAAGTGATGTTTAAGTCTATGCCGAGACATTGTAAAGTCAATGGTTTCGCAGTATTGATTGTACGCTGCCATCATACGATTTAGTGGACCGAATTTTGCATAATTAGTACGATAATGGCTTATGGCAAATAAATTTCGATTACGAAGTTGCCGGGTAGGTGTATAAAAGTTCAGTTTTGATAAAAGTGTTGCTGAGTCAATACGGTGCGAAACGAGATCGTTTACAAATGAGACCGTTGCATAAATACGACGCTCTTTTAATGATTGTATATTTATAAGCATGCAGCGTGCTTCGTATGATGGAAGAGGAAATGCTGTCCAACCTAATTTACGAAGAGCATATAAGAGAAATTGTTTTTGCACTGATTCTATTCTTTCTTCGTGCGTGATTGAAAAAGGAGACCATACAATACTGCAGTATTCCAGTATTGACCTCACATAAGCAATATATAGTGTTTTGATGGTGTATGGATCTGAAAAATTATAGCTAAAGCGTTTAATAAAACCTAGTATGTTGTTTGCTCTGTGTATTATTGTGTTATAATGGTCGATGAAAGTTAGTTTGGAGTCTAAGATAATTCCTAAATCCCTAACTTTTTCACATTTTTCTACTATTTGATTTCCTAATATGATTGATATTTCCGGTGTAATTCTGTCCGTATGTTCCTTATAGAATCGAAAACTACTGAACCAATCGGCATGAAAATATGCATGTAGAGGTTTTTTGGGGCCAGGGAAGGTTTTAGTGATGGTTAGAAACCCCTCCCCCCACTAAGAGGGGGGGCTCCCATACAAATGAAACACAAATTTCTGCATAACTCGACAACTAATCAAGCAAATAGAACAAAATTTGGCATGTGGGTGTTTTCGGTGACAAGAATTTATTCTATGGTAAATTGAGACCCCTCCCCTCTTTATAAGGGGAATTATAACTCCTCTCCTCTTTAAAAGGGGGGGCTTCCATACAAATTTCCTCATAACTCGAGAACTAATCAAGCAAATGGAACCAAATTTGGCATGTGGGTGTTTTTGGAGACAAAATTTTTTTCTATGATGAATTGGGACCCCTCCCCACTTTAGGAAGGGGGGCTCCTATACAAATGAAATGCAAATTTCCTCATAACTCGAGAATTAATCAATCAAATGGAACCAAATTTGGCATGTGGGAGTTTTAGATGGCAGAATTTTTTCTATGGTGAATTACGACCCCTTCCCCTTTTAAGAGGGGAGCTCCCATACAAATGAAATTCAAATTTCCTTATAACTTGAGAACTAATCAAGCAAATGGAACCAAATTTAGCATGTGGGTGATTTTGGAGTCTTGAATTTATTTTACGATAGTTAGAGACCTCTCACCCCTGTGGTAGGTGGAAATGGACTCTCATACAAATAAAACAGAAATTTTTGCGAAACTCAAAAACTAATCGAACTCGAGAAATTCGAGACTCTTCCATAAAACATTAGTCAATACAAGACCACAAAAACTATCTATAGTAACACTAGATCATTCAGGACGAGACGGTCGCGAGTGTTGCCGGTGACCCGCCGTCGGAAGCGCCGTCCACTGGGGGGCTTGCAAAACTCGAGATTGTGACAAAGATCATCCGAGATTCATGATTTATGTACCACACAGGTTAATTTGTGGCAATATGAAGTATGTCGTGTCAGCTAGTACCATAATAAATGCTAAAAGATGCTTAGAGATTTCTTCGAAAGTTCCAGGATTTTGCGAATCAATTAAATGATTGGAAAGATAAACCATTTCGACTGCCTAGCATTGAAAGTGTTATTCCAATTTGATTCTACTTTCGAACATTCCCATGTTTTTAGCGCTATTTTTAAAGCCGAAGCAGAAGATAAGCCACTGAAGGGCTTAGGTCCAACGAATTGATAAGATGATTCGAGTCTTTCAAGCGCATCAGCTCTTTCATTTCCATCGATTGCACAGTGACCTGCCGTGTTTACCTTCGACCTGTTTTCTGGACAGGCCCCCGGTTTCGGTGAAATTTATGTCATTGACCGTACAAATCTTCACCGATAAACCACAACAATCAACACAACGTGTGATGCATTTCATACTAGATAGCGGAAAGAGTGAAGATTCTGATTTCGGCTGCCAGTGCTGGAGTCCGTGGGATCGTTGCACTAGCCCCGCGATGATCCTGTTTTCTAATTCTAATATCCATGAATTCGCTTCATTTTTATGCGTAGGGAAAGTGTTGAAAACTTTACCATAGTCGATGCAAGTCGCCAAAAGCAAGTTAACCAGCAGTTCCAACGTTTTGCAGCGCTCCTTTCTACTTCCACTAACGGTTCGAACAAATCAATCCCGGTGGAAGTGAACAGCCCCTTAGGCGCTGCTAACAGCTAGGAGTGGAACCATTCAAGGAACAGGATGGCTGCTCAACTCCCTAAAAAAGTCCCGACTTTTTCTAGAATATTGGAATGATTCAATTTTTTGGTTATAAAATGAAAGAAGCAGAGCCTAGGGCTTGATACTTTCTAGGGTTTGACCCTTCTTTATCGACAGACTTCACAGCCGGCTATTAGAGTACAACACAGTTACGGGGCTAGCTAGTGCAACAATCCTACTAACTCTATCTAGCATCACCGGCTAGCTGAGATTCGAACATACGATGACTGGCTTGTTAGACCAGCAACGTACCTCGAAAAAACTAAGCGGTTTGATTATAAAATGAAGATAACATGGATTGCATTAATTTTTATGCAAAACTTAGTGATCAAAACTCACCTGAACTACAGGAAATTGATAAGATGCCGCTCAATCAACCGTATTAAGCATCTTTTGCATTTCCCTCTTAATAAATTTTATTCATCGCTGAAGCATGAAAAGTTCCTCTTTCACCATTAGCGACAATTCCCAAAAATCATTAACTATATTACTGCAATAGAATGTACAACAAACATGCTAATATCTGCATTTTTCCGGATACCCAAGCGAAACTTGAAGCGTATAAAACATTCCTCCTTACGGTATAGAAGAAAATGTACTGACAAACGAACTTGTCAGATGTGGCACTAACTCTGTATTCACTGAACCAGATGTAACTGGTGGCAACTAAAATTTTGGAATTTTTTCGCAGCCCCTATACTCAACAACAAACGAGCTCGGAGAGAAATGAGAGTATATATGTGTAAGCTCTCTTTCTCCTCTTTTTGTCAATATTCTGCCAAATTGTTCTGCAGAACAAATTGTCAATTTGTTCTGCCACAGAAATCTCGGCAAAAAGTATACGGTACAACATTTAAAAAGCGAAGATGTTGCGGCTTCGACTGTTTACCATGTCCTAAAATCCATGACAACTATTTGCAAGCAAGGTAGTGAAAGACCAGCCAAAGTTATGGACGCAGAAGGACTCTTTTTCGTTTCTTCAACAACAAGCCCTCTGGTTTGGCTATCAATAGATGTGCGCCAGACGAATGTTTGAAGAAAGTTTTGATCCCGTTTCTACGAAAACATCATGCAGATGGACAATACGTGTTTTAGCCGGAAAGAGCATCATCGCGTTACGCCAAAAAAACACAATCGTCCCTGAATACCCATTCGATCCCATTTTTACCCAAAAACCATTTTTCATTTCGCTAAATCAGATCTTCTTCATGTATCTTTGTCTTTTTTTGACAGCTTGAGAAAAAAAATATAAAATTTTAGTTGCCACCCGTTATTCTGGCGATATTCTACTGTATTCTAAAGAACGAGCTGAAACAATGAGAAAGCTGAAAAGTCATAACCAATGATTAGCCGATTCTCTCTAATTTAGACCTATTTCAGTTGCGCAAATGGCTGGGACACAATAAGGTGAATTGGTTAGGGAGGGGGACGGTGGTATATGTGAACAAAGGCTTCATTTCTGTTGTCGTTGAAGATATGCTCGGTCAGTTTTGATCTAAAATGATGTGTCAGACCTTTCTCGACATCTCTTGATGCTTTTGTTACCTCTGCCAAGTGTTCTTTAGTTCGTGTTTCCAGATTCCTTCTAGTCTGGCCGATGTAAACCTTCTCGCAATGTGGGCAACTGAGTTCATAAATCCCGGATTTCCTGTGGTCATCAATCGGGTCTTTAGTTGTTTGGTTGTTTCAGCTCGTGTAGTCTAGGTCAATTCCAAATTTCCCCATTTTTCGACGGAGAGGTCGTGTGTTTCCGTCGTATTCTACTGCCACTCTCTTAAGTTCTGGTGTTATTGGTGTAAGTGTTGTGAGTGATTTATTGTACGCCTCTCTTCTTTTCTTAGAAATAATGTTCTGGATTATCGTTTCTTTATATCCGTTCAGTTTTGCAGTTTCAAGAATGTGAATGTGTTTCGTGTGTGAAATGTATGTTCCTGTATATGTCATTCATCGTTGCTAGAATGGTTTCCAGTTCTCCCTTTTTGACTATGCTGAAACCGTCGTCGACGTATTGCCACCATCTTTTTGGGAGCACCTTGTTTTGTTCCAGCTTACTTTTAATGTTAACCATGAACAGCTCACACAGGAACGGTGATAATGGATTGTCCATCGGTGCACCTTTCAATTCCTTGTAATGATTGTCTCTGAATGTAAAGTAGTTCTCCTCCATACACAAACGTGTCAGCTTCAAGTATCCTCCCACTTTTTTTCTCCGCGCGTTGTCCTCGTGCTGTTTCAATAGCCAGTCTTCCAAGAGGCCTATCGATTCTTTCACCGGGACGCTCGGGAATAAGGCGTAACATCGAAAGAGACCATTATGTCGTCTTCTGCTAGTTCTTCCGATGTTTTTAGGTACTCGACGAATTCTCGTGTGCTGCTGACAGAACGGCTCGGAAATTTTATAGGCATTCTCTGGAACTCGGTCACCAACCACTTGGCAATCTTTTCCGTGGGTGATCTGTTTGCCGTGATTATTTCCCGCATTTCCGTTCCTGGTTTGAGTATTTTGGGTTGTCCTTTTATTCTGGGTAATGTAGGGTTTGATGTCCGTAATTTTCCGATATCGTCTCCTAGCGCTGGTTGGCATTTGTTAATTGTACGATTAACTCGTTTAACTATTTCGGGTAGTGGGTCGTTTCTTTGTTGTATATATGGGCCGTTGTTGATTTTATCGAGCATCAGTTGTTCTGGCGTGGTTTATTTGGGAAGGTTGAAGATCACAGATGCTAACTGCTGTTTCCAAGTCGATGATAGTGTTCTCGATGTTTGGTGTCGTTGGTACTGCGTAGTTTAGTCCCATGTTTAGTGTGTTGATCTGTTCGTCGGTGAATTGTTGTGATGACCTGTTGACTACAAAGTTGTCTGGTAGGTGAACCTTGGGCTTTTCTTGTCGTGTATTGTTGTTGAAATTTCCTCTTATCTATCTTCCTGTTCCTCTCGGAATCACACTTCGCGGAGATTAGTACTTTTGTTAGTCCGATTAACAACACATCGTCGATAATGAGCGGACTCTTCTACCCACCTGCAGGACTTAGCCCTCGGAAGGATATCCTCTAAATCCCGGTACGTGTAAGTGATGTTGCTTATCGACCAAATCCCTTTTGGTCCCTCATACAAAAGTTGGGAAGCATGACCAATCGTTGAATATGTTCAACTCTTTTTGACATGATAGGCTCATTGCTATGAATGGATGTTTTGCTAAGGCAGGTGGTAGTATCATATATTCATTGATATTCAACGGATATTTGGAGCTGTGGCGCTGTGCGCGAAATTAAAACAGTGTACCCAGTTATCAACATCCTCCCCCACGTAGCACTGATCAGTGGAACCCTCGTGTCCAGTTTTATCGAGTTGTGCCACATCCAAAATAGCTATCCTTTAAACTGGTTTTCTAATAAGACCTCTGTTTGTGCCAATGACCAGTGCCTGTTCGACCGTCATGCCCCGGATAGACCTTGGAAACTTGACCTCATATCCAATCGTATTTTAAAACGCTTACTCAACGATGAAGATCAGATCTTGTGCTGTCACAAGTTTCTCCTCCCAAAAAAAAATGTTGCGCCATATTAAAGTCGATAAGTACTCACGCGTCCAGCGTGTCAAAAACGTATTCATTTGCTGTTTATCACGACCCCAGTTAGTAGCCACGAGTTGATTATTCCAACTGCCTCTATCGCCAAAGTAAGCCTTTGTCATTCACGGCCGACTTCACCCAACGAATCATCCGTTCCCACGATCCACCCGTATGCGAAGCATTCCAAGGGCTGAATACCCAAGTTCCTTTGAGTTCTCGGATTTGCATTCCAGCCATCTGCGGGCAATCATTCTCACGACCGCGCGAAGCTTTGGAACGTAGTGCTGTTGTCTCACCTCATTGACTACAGTTTCTGAGTTTCCGTGGTGATATTTTCCGTGAAAGTTAAACGATGTTTCCGGGCAGAACGGGGAAATATGGCGTTCCTTGCATCATTCGCTGCCTGTATTCTGCTATCCACTCGTGGGATTCCACGCTCGTCTGCCTAGAAACTTGTGCCAAGCAAAGCAAAGTTATGGGTATATTAACGTCCTTTATCAACAGACTTCACAGCCGGTTATTAGAGTACAGGACAATTACGGGGCTAGTGCAACGATCCTACTGACTCTGTAGCAGCATCGCCCAGCCGAGATTCGGACATCTTGGCAGGCACACTCTCTTGCGATTTAATCTAAAATTGTTGGCTGATATCCGGTTTTCTGTTCGGCCATCACGGGAATGCCAAGTGCTAGTCGGTGGGAGAAGAGTAGAACCACTATCATTATATAGTTCGTACCACAATACTCTGCAATGGGTTTCCATTCTCGCTCTCGTTTCGTTTGTCATTTACGGGGATTTGCGGAAATCACTCTTTGGAACTTTGTTAACCCGTTATTCTGGTGGCTACAAAGACAGTTTTCTCTTACAAGTCGGTTCGTACATCGTAAGGTTTCCAACTTAAACGCATCATTGAATTGGCTCACTCATGTTATTAGCAGTTACCTACCAGCAATATCCAAAACACGAGCCCAATTTTTCCTTCTAGTCTGCTGCCGTCATGTCTCACTGACCGCAGAATGTTTTTGAGCCTTATAAGTATTTGGTATTTGACAATTCGTCTCGACTCTCTGAAGTAACCCATATTTCTTCCTGCTGTCAACCGGAATGCTCCTTCGCAGCGTGGTTCATTGACTGAACCACTGCGACCGTTATTGGAGATCTATTGTTGTATACTCCACCTTAATCTAAGCGCTTACTCATGGCTCATCACTATTGGCGAGTTGATGGCAGTTCGGTACTGCACTTCGTATGAAATTAAGTATTTCAAAGGGATTTTTATTCCGGGTGTTGGGAAGTTCTAGGATTTCCTTCCCGAGCATACGCAGTCTGCGTTATATCAATACTCGGCATTCGCAGAGTAGATGTTCCGAGATCTCACTCTCAAGATTATAGAAATGGCAAATCTACTCAATGAGCTTGTCTATCTTCATGAGATGATGTTTGCTTGGGTAATGACCGGTGATTAGTCCTGTCATTGCCGTTAGTTCTCGTTTGTTGAGCATAAACAATGCTTGTCTTTTTCTGATATCCGATTCTAGAAAGCTTTTTGATTGTCGTTGTCCGTTTATACCATTCCAGTTTACTTACATGGTCATTCTTTCCCACTTGACGAGACTCCACAAAATGGTTCTGACCCTATAAATCTTGTCGAAGATACTTTTCATGCAAGTAAATCGGCTTTTTCGTTTCCTTCAATTCCACAGTGACACACAGTTCTTATGAGTCAGCTTTCGCCGTGAAAGAATACATTCCCACACCAATTTGGAGTTGCACATTGCGGCCTTGAGTGCCTTGAGTACGGTCTGACTGTCAGATGTAAACATTTGCGTGTCGGTAATTTCTCTTCAGGCAGACACTTCTGCCTGAAAACAACCTCTTGACATCACCAGATGTACGATGAACATCTCTCCAGGTAGTGGCTGCAGTTCGTAGTTTACACGGCTGCGGTATTAACCGCTTTCCGTTTGTACTCGGCCAAAAATAGTCCGGAACCCCTTTTGTTCGCGCATTTCCCTTGGTCAAAATGTCTTTCGGAGATTAAAGGTCCGATTTTCCAACTTAACCCAATCCTTAAACGTTGTATTGAAAATCATTGTGTGGAATTTGTATAGCTGATAAAGGTTCCGTTGTAACGTTACAGATTTTTTAAACTTCCATTAGTTTTCTCTCAATAACTCTCTCAAATTTCAATTAATCTCAAATATCGCAATACTATGTAAAGGTGAAATTAGTCGTCATTAGTCGATTCTGGAAATTTCAAAAGCAGTTTTTTTGTTTGAAACTAAAATTCTGTTCATGAAAATATATATGCTGTGTTCAGATTGGCAAGAAGAATGCAGTGAATACATTTCTATAAACAGAACCCCGCTTTTGACCCGAAAACTGCTTTCGAAATTGGGCTCTCCGACGAACATTTAATGACTACTAATTTCCCGTTAATGCTTTTGTCACACGTTAAGTGTAAGTATACGCTTTTTGTCGTTACGAAGCGCGTAACGGTACAGTGAACGCAAAATTTGTCGCTTTTTAAACTTTTTCACTGTGAAAATATAACTTAATCGGATAACTGATTTGAAAGAATAGAAATCTACTTGTACCATTGGACGACCAGCCCATTTTATAAACAAACCAAGTGAGGGTTCTTTTTAGCGGGGCCAACTTATTGCTGTTGCAATTCAATGTTCAAATACGTATTACCGACAAAATAGTCTGGCCCATCATTTTCAACTAGATAAAATAATAAATATCATTGTAATCCAAACATAAAGTGGTCGGCGCTCGTTAACCATCGACTTACTATTCTGTTGTGTTTGTGTTAAGTATCAACAACCGTCAGCACTCACAAAGACCGACTGTTCGCAAAATTTACTCGACTTTGTGCATTCGCAATCATTGAATCGTACCATCAGCACCACTGACTGCGCTGAGCTAGTCAGCAGCAGCACAAACGAATCCTTGATAGCGTGGTACTGAAATAATTCACAAGCCCTGACCGGAACCATAAACTTCTCCTTTGTGCTAAAGCTGTTTACGCTTGATCAATTTCAGGAATTGAGCCAATCAGAAGAACTACGTTTCAAGTTTGCTCATTTACATTTATCAGACGCGCAGGGATTCACATCGAGGAAGCGTAACATCTTGCGGGTTGAAAAAAAAACCGACAGACGGCAATAAGTACTATAATTGGCTATGCATTTTGCAGCCACTGGCAAAAGCAAACGCAAAACAGAACGCAAAACGACACGGTTTCTTATCAGACGATTCCATCGAATCGGTATGAGTGAGTCATCGAGAACTGAACGATGACTGACTGCCACTTTCAATTGTCGTTGAAATTTGAGTTCCTGCCTAACAAAGGTCACGGTTTCGCAGGTGATTATCTAAATTTGCATGCATTTGTTATGCAGCAACATCGAGTCTATCTATCTGTGGTTTATACGCCCCTTATCTTTGTTTCAACGATAAAAAAAATTAGTTGGAATTAGGAGCGCAGCACTAGCAAGGTTTCATATGCGCCTGCATAACTAGAACTATGTCAGCCACATAGTTACGGGCCCCTTCCAGTTCCAGCACCGAAGCAGGCTTTCGCGAAGACTCAGCTGCAGTTATATTTACTTATCTATTAGAGAACGTCACGTATGACTAAAATGTTCATCTCAGTTTCCAAGCCGCCAGACTCGCTCTACACGCCCCGTTGTAATTGTAATCCGTCCGGATGGCGCTGCTGATTGTAAATTATGCCTGTAGCTGTTCGCTGCTGCCGTTGTGTTGATGAGGATATTTTTTTCCTTGACGAACTTTACAGCAGCACACAGATTTCACCTGCTGATCTGCACTACGCAACCACTGGGCGGCACTATTGGATAAAACAACAAGGTGAATCGTCAAACCGATCAGCCACAGGAAACTGACAAATAAAAAATAACACAAGAACTTCACCGTCCCGTTGCGATAATTCAATAATAATTTTTAAGTGCGCACTACATTCATTCATGAAAATGTCACTTTTCCTTCTGCTGTGTTTTTTTCTGTTTCTTCATTTTGAAGCAGTAATTCCGTCCCATTCCAGCCAAGGCACACACAGTGGAGGAAAATATTGCTTCAGTACATTTCACTAACACTACGGCGTGCAATTGCGTTCAACACACGTATGCCCCGCACAGCGCGTTGGAGTATGCGGACTCTTCACATGACTCGGACACGGTGGGTGTATTTATAAAGAATGTCACAATAATTCCTTAACTGATTCTTTAAATTTCAAAGGCGGTTATTTTGTTTGAAACGAAAAGAAAGAACATAATGCTCATTTGAAAGCTTTGATGAATCGTTTAGAACAGTATGGTGTCCTTTTAAATTTTGAAAAGTACACATTCAACAGAGAGAAATTGGAATTCCTCGACCAATAACTTTCTTCTGACTAATATAAAACATCGGGGTTTGGCAATACATACAGCAATTCAAGGTAACCAATTAAGTAATTTACTTGGGCTAATCACCTATGTCGGAAAGTTCATTCCAGAGCTGGTTCCTATAAGACAGACCCGCTTCGTTTGCTTTTGAGGAATGGAAATAAATTTTAGTAGACAAATAGCGTAGCGAAGATCATCTGAGATTTTTCGGCAAACACGATGAAACAGTTGATAGCCGATGCTAGTCCTTCAGGACTAGGCGTAGCTTTTCTTCAGGAAAATCGGTAAGGGGAAAGAAGAGTCATTGATAATGCAATCAAAACATTGACGAATTTGGAACGCAAATACTCTAAGGTCGCTTTTTACGCGACTATATTACGCGAATTTCGGAATTTACGCCGTTTTTTACGCTATTTTCGGAATTCACGCGGTTTTTTTACGCGATTTTCGGAATTTTTGCGATTTTGATTTACCATTTTCATTACGGATTGTGAGCCATTGAAATTTTGGTTTAGTCCTACATCAACTACCTGTGCCATGTTAGAACAATGGGTTTTGCAAACGTACTATACGTTATATATAATATAATTCACAAACCAGGTCTTACACTTTTGACAGATGCCCTTTCCAGGCTGTCAGAATTAGATCTGCAACCATTTAATTGTCAAAATGAACATTATTTAGTTTTTGACAAATGTTTATGCGTTAGCTTCTAGAGTATGAAATGGGGAAGGCAAATGCGGAGCGTCCAATATAGCTCTAGCTATCCCAAGCCCCAACCTAGCGCCTCCACGTGGCCATACCCGGTAATGCTCTATTGAGTAGCCAAGCTAGGAGGTGTGATACAGGGTGGCTCCCGGCTGCCTGATCTCAAAATCGAGGTTTTGGGCAGACGGCGGAGCCACACGAACTTGTTAATAGGTAAGCATAAAATAAGTTATTTTAATTATTTTTTTCCTGCTATATAAAACTAGCTATATAAAAAATTTAATTATTAGAAGTACTTATGGAAACTAAAAGGACGCAGCTCTATTCCAGTCGAAGGACTACTGGTGAGATTGTTCTACTTTTATCCATATA
Source organism: Sabethes cyaneus (assembly GCF_943734655.1). Classification (NCBI taxonomy): domain Eukaryota; kingdom Metazoa; phylum Arthropoda; class Insecta; order Diptera; family Culicidae; genus Sabethes; species Sabethes cyaneus. The sequence goes on from NC_071355.1 coordinate 238,005,302, forward strand.
TACCACATTTCATAAATAAACTAGAATGGGGAAAAGGGAGGGACCATCAGAGCACTTGTTTGAAGCGGTGGGCCTAGGAAGAGTGAAACAGTCAACTTTCTGGGGTTAACCTTGGCCCGATTAACAACACATCGTGGATAATGAGCGGGCTCTTCTCCCCACCTGCTGGAGGCATTCTGCATTAAGACGGTTTATTCAACGATTGACTCAGGCGACTTAGCCCTTGGAAGAAGATTCTCTAAATCCCTGTTACGTATAAATCTTGCTCCTGGTACGTGTTGCTTATCGACCAATTCCCTTTTGGCCCTTCATACAAGAGTTGGGAAGCATGACCAATCGTTGAATATCTTCAACTCTTTTTGACATGATAGGCTCATTGCTATGAAAGGATGTTCTGCTAAGGCAAGTGTCAGATATTCGTAAAATCATATAAGATATTCGTAAAAAAATTAAGACGACGTAATTAGATAATTCAAACTCTTGAAAGTGGTACTTGGAGGGGACGTGCTAAGAAATACAAACCGTATATTATTAAACTTTGTCAATCAGAAGCTTTAACGTGGAGAGAGGATTCATTCCACAAGACCTGCAGAGCTAAATGTTAGAGTTAGCCCTTGAGGGTCACCCTGGAATTCCAGTGATGATGACAGCTTTTTCAGACAGGAGTTGTGGTGGCCATGCATGAGTAAGGAAGTTGAAATTGATGTAAAACTTTGCAAACAATGCACTTTAGTTTCGTCTCAGTCCGCTTCAGAACCGTTAGTACGAATGCAGAGGTTTGAAAAACCATGGATGCACATTGCAGTTGATTCATGACACATTTTTGCTGTTCTATAACAGAACTTCTGTTACGGAATACCAGAATCCATGAGAATTGACAAAGAGCGCATTTATCAGTGAACTCTTAACTCAATTTAACAAAGAATTTGGAGTTGAGCCGACTGAAACGTCGCCATACTGGCCTCAAGCAAACGATAAAACGAACTCTAAAAACGCCTCCAGATAAATCAGGAAATGCCACATACCGATTGGAAGTAGGATCTGAGAATGTACCTTCTGAATTGTCATTCGAATATAGAAATGGCTCCGTCAGCTATGATGTTTGGGAGAGTACTACATAATGAGATAGGGGAAATCAGAGATAGAGTGCAAAGTGGAAAACTGAATATACTGATCGTCTTCGTCATGCTGTCCCAATCCCCACTCTCGTCACCAAAATTGGCGGTTAAATGGCCCAAAAAACAACACAACTTGATACCCGCGTTGTACTTCAAAAGCTGAATAAGGTTTAATTACAAAGTAAATCGTAACTTGCTAGTTAGTATAGATTGTCTGGAAGGTTTGTCTGGGTTTGATCTATCGCAGCACATTCAATTTATGCATTGCACAGGTGATTACTATTAACTTTGCGAGTACAGCACGGATGGTAAATGAGACTGAATATTTCTAATCCATTATCCATTATTATTCCCTTGTAAATCACAATGGCACAATCTATTTTGAATGAAAAATAAAATATATCTCGAATATCTCAAACCGGTTTCTAATGAATAAATATATTCATTCAGCCCACCGTATTCCGGACGATAGCAGCACAATTAAACTAAAACTTTTGTCTCCTTCACTCGCACTGCTTCGCTCGACGCTAGACTACTCTTCTTCTTCGCAATCGCAGTTCCAGAAGTGTTTCCTCCCTTTCCGACAGCCTTTACGTGTTATTTTTTCTTCTCAAATCAATTATGTTTCACCACGGCTGCCGTGAAAAATTGGATGCCATATTTTGAACTAAGTACTCTGCTACAAATTACGCAGAAATCTACTATTTGCGTTGAATAAATCACCTTATTTAACGTGGTTTTTCACTGATTTCACTTTGTCTTTGGGTGTTATCAAGATGCACTCCATTAACATAACAAGGGTGTGAAGCTCCTATGAAAGCAAATCGTTTTGCCTTTGTTCGATAAACCAACAGCAGACAGCGATGAAAAATAGCTTTATTAATGAAAAACTCTAACCATGATGCTATTGTTTCACTGTACTAACATTTTTAATAGCAATTTTTCACATTACACATCACCGTTGTTGCAAATATGTACGGGGAAATACGACGGAAAATCCACATGAAAAAAATATTCAGGTAGTTCCGTAGCGTATCATGCAATTCCACACATACACATACCAACCGATCATCTCATATTTTTCACGGAACTATTCTTTCGAAGCAGCTCTCCTTGCTGCAATTTTATGAAAATCACCCATTTTCAGTGCCGATTTCACAGAAAAACAGCAGCAATCGATTACAGCGAAACGATATTCACCTTTTTCAAAGAAACGAGTAAGAACTGTACGTTGATACTTGAGTTTTTCACCAAACTTTCAAGGGAATCCAACTTTTCCTAGCTACGATGACTCTTTATTTGCACTGTACTGCTGGTGCTGGCTATTGTGTTTGACGACATCGACGGACAACGAGACGTTCGAACAACGGCACACGGTGTAAAACATGAAGGAGTAAGTGAGAAGAATGAACGAACATCGACGACGTTCGCCCATCGAATCGAAAGTGCACTCACACATGCACGCGAGCCCAGATCTCTTTAACGCACGACGGACGGGATTTTAGTATCTCAGCAGGCAAATGCAGTGATTATAGATAATAGGGGAAATGAGCAGTCATTAACTTTTCGTCGGAAAGCCCAATTTCGGAAGCAGTTTTTTGGTTCAAAATTTTTCTCCTTAAACTAAGGTGAAAATAGTCGTCATTGATTCTGTAAATTTCAAAAGCTGTTTTTCGTTTGAAACAAAAATTCTGTACATGAAAATATATTCACTGTGTTCAGATTGGCAAGAAGAATGCAGTGAATATATTTATAAAAACAGGATTCCTGTTTTGGGCCGAAAAACTGCTTTCAAAATTGAACTTTTTGATGAAAAGTTAAGGTGAAATAAGTCGTTATTGATTTTGTAAATTTCAAAAGCAGTTTTTTTTTGTTTAAAACAAAAATTCTGTCCGTGAAAATGTATTCTCTGTGTTCAGATTGACAAGAAGAATGCAGTGAATACATTTTTAAAAACAGAGCTCCTGTTTGGGTCCAACAACTGCTTTCGAAATTGGGCTTTTTGACGAAATTTGAAGTTAATGGCTGTTAATTTCCCCGTTAATCACTGCTAATTTCCTGTTGAATAAATATAATCCGTGATGATACAAACGTCTTCAGCATAAGATTTTTCCTTTGTAACCAATCTCGAAGTGCTGTTTGGAATATTTTTAGCGGTTTGAAACAACCAACTGTAGATTCATTATGTACACAAAAAACCCATAGTTGTCTAAATATTTCCGAACATACCTAACGCACCTTTTTTATTGAATAGTAGCTTATTCAACCATTGAACAACTAATTACCGGGTAACAAGCGCTTGATATAATATTATTCAACAAAAATGTTTGTTGGGTTAAGAAGGAGCATGAAAATCGATCGTTTTGCGTAATTTGCATCACACACGGGACGGAATTACGGTGAAGCTAATCCGAAGCAGGCCTGTAATAATCGGAGGGGATTTCTATTCTTGGGCAGTAGAGTGGGGTAGTAGTAGCAAAGTTGGATATAGTGCTGCTGAACGTAGGTACGACTGGTACTTTCCGTAAGGACGGTCGTAACTCTATAATCGTCGTTAGCTTCTGCAGTCCGTCGCTAGTAGCAAACTGGAGGGTGTGCGAGGAGTATACCCACAGCGATCATCAGGCGATCCGGTACAGCGGTGGGCAACAAGAGGCCGTAGCAATAAGGAGAGCAAAAGGAGTTGGGCGGAAATGGAAGCGAGGCACTTAGAATGAGCGGAGAGTCTCTGAGTCGAAGTGCGGAAGGGCTTACGAACATGTTGGTAAGGGCATGCGACGCGACCATACCAAGATAGTTGGAACTCATGAACCAACGTCGACCAGTGTATTGGTGGAGTGAATCCTCCGCAGTAGTTGCCTCAGAGTCAGAAGACTAGTACAGCGAGCGAGAACGGCGTCAGACCGAGAAGAGCGTAGGTTGGTGTTCCAAACAGCAAGAGCCGCACTAAAAAGAGCGATAAAAGCAAGCAAAGTGAACTGATACAAAGAGCTGTGCCATGATGCTGTTGGTCTGCAGCTCTCACGAGCTATATTGGATGTTAAATGTCCATTTAAAAACTAGGCATCTTGTAACGGCCATCAAATCCGCGTTAATCGCTGCAGAGCGAGAGCAGAGTGAGTTAAGAAAGAGAGCCGCAGCCGACACTTGAGCCGACAAAAATCGGCCGACAAAAATGATGGGGCGATCGGTATTGCGCTGTGATAACGATCGATGTCGAAAATGCCTACAATAGCGCCAGCACATGATCCGAAGCACCTTTTTCCCGCACAAGGATATCCACAAAGCCACTTGGAGATCACCTGACCAACGTACAATGAACCAAATTGACCACGTTCTCAATGAGGGCCGATTTTTCTCAAACATCACGAACGTACGCTCCCGCCGGGGTGCGGATATTGATTCTGACCACCATTACCTAGTAGCAGTACATGTGCGCTCAAAGCTGTCCACCGTATACCGGACACGTCAAAGCCGCCCTCCTCGGCTGAACATCAGGCAGCTAGATAACCCACAAGCTGCCGAGAACTACGCGCGAGTACTGAATGAGGCACTGCCTTCTTCCGAGGAGTTAGGTGCTTCAAACCTCGAAGACGGTTGGGGCAGAATACGCTCGGCCATCGGAGAGGCCGCTACCGCGGCACTAGATGTTGAGCCTCGGAATACACAAAATGATTGGTTTGATGGGGAATGCCAATTATCTAAGTATTGCCACTAGAGAGAGCCTGGCCAAATACCGACGAGCTAGGAACCAGTTGACCATGATCCTGAGGAGAAAAAAGCGCCAAAAGGAGGACAGAGATCGTGAAGAATTAGAGCAACTATTCCGAGCTAATGACACGCTCAAGTTTTATGAGAAGGTGAACCAAACTCGGAAGGGCTACACACCGAAACCTGACATGTGTAGGGACGAGGGAGGGAATCTAATTACAAACGAGCGCGAGGTGGTCGACAGGTGGAAGCAGTTCTTCGATGACACCTCAATGGCGAAGTCGCAGAAGGAGGCGGAACGGAAATTAACCTGACACGACTGATCAGAGCTACATTGGATCGAGTGATGTGTTTCGTACGCATCTCTGGGACACTCTCGAGTCGAGACGCAACGAGGGTTGAGACAAGGTGACGGTCTATCCTGCATGCTGTTCAACATCGCTCTTGAGGGGGTGATCCGACGAGCGGGCATCGAAACGAGAGGCACGATTTTTATCAAGAGTAGCCAACTTCTAGGCTTTGCAGATGACTTCGATATCATTGCCAGGAACTTTACGACGGTGGAGGCAATCTACGCCAGACTGAAAACGGAGTCTAGGAGAATTGGGCTAAAAATAAATGCGTCGAAGACCAAATACATGAAAGGAAGAGGCTCAAAGGAAACAAATGCGCGCCTCCCACGGACGGTAACCGTTGACGGCGACGAACTAGAAGTGGTAGAGGAGTTCGTGTATTTGGGATCGCTGGTGACCGCGGAGAACAACACTAGTAAGGAGATCCAACGGCGCATCCAAGCGGGAAATCGGGCCTACTTTGCCCTTCGTAAAACGCTACGATCAGGAAGCATACGCCGCCGCACGAAGCTAACAATGTACAAAACCATTATTAGACCGGTAGTTCTTTAAGGACTTGAAGCCGTGACGCTGCTTACGGAGGACATACGCGCCCTTGCCGTGTTTGAGCGGAAAGTGCTGCGGATGATATTTGGCGGAGTACAAACTGAAAGCGGAGAGTGGCGGAGGCGTATGAATCACGAGCTACAGGCACTGCTTGGGGAGACTCCCATCGTACCTCTAGCGAGAGTTAGCAGGCTACGGTGGGCCGGACACGTCGTAAGGATGCCGGACGATAGTGCGACGAAAATAGTACTCTTCAACAACCCCACCGGCACCAGGAACAGGGGGGCCCAACGTGCACGATGGCTCGACCAGGTCGAAAGCGATTTGCGACTTCTGAGACGACTAGGGAATTGGCGACGAGTGACCCAAGACCGAGTTGAATGGAGACGAGTGCTTGAAACAGCAACAGCCACCCCGGGTCTATGCTGCTGAAGAAGAAGAAGCGCCAGCACAATGAGGGTCTCAGACCTGTGCAAGATCTTGAAGAGCTACTACCAGAACAGAGTATTAGTCTACGAGACTGCCAAGGGGCAGAAATCGGTGAACATCACGGCGGGAGTTCTTCAAAGTTCCATTCTCGGACCGACGCTCTGAATCTACCGAATGGCAATTTAAACTGCCATGTATAACTTTATTCCCAAATGGAATATGGTAGAATATGGAATACGTTTATCGCTGCAAATACAACCTATAAGTGTTGGTTCGAACACTCAACCCAGCTAGGTCAATGTAATTTAAAGGACTAGTGGCTCTTACTTATATCAAAAGAATAGGCAATTCCAAGCATGTAAACTTTATTACCGTACTATTGGTGCTCGATGTCACAAGTTGGGGCCCATTGATGATGATGATGAATGGAGAGAGACGGGATGAACATGCTTCGATGATAGTACTACTTTACGGGATCTGCTGGAACGGGAATGATTTCTTATGGCGTCGCAAGGATGGCGGCAACAGGCAAGCGATGACAGACTTTGGCGTTGCAGCGATATTCCCTTCCCACGTGGTACACTCGATGCGCCTATTCGTCGATGGCCAACTCTCACAATGGCCCACACCGTGGCTCTGGAGTAATCACCGCGCGTTGCCAATCTCGTTTAATCGTCGTACAATGGCAGCAGACTCTTCGGGAACCGGATCACGCCGGTCGATTAACGGTACATTTCATCTTCGATACTTTTGGCTAGTCGAACTTGGCCCTACAGTGCCGCGCGACGCTCGCTCACGACGCTCAAAACACGCTCTTTCGTTCGAGTCAGTATAATCAATATATATAGAATGCCAGTGTCGCTGGTGTTTCATGGATATTTTGGTGGCAAACATGTTGCTGGTTCGTGTCTTGGATGCGGGAACTACATTGTCAAATGGCCCAATAGAAAATTTTCCTGCCGATGAAATACCCCAAAACGATCAAATCGGGTGGTTTATCCTACGTGATTCACGGAAAAGCAGAACGATTTTTTATTGGGTTGCCTTTTTAGTTTGACAATCAGATTCCCGTTTCGAATCGATCACTCACACATATGCGCATACAATGTAAATACATAATTTTCAAATGTGTGATGTTTACCACGAGCACTGCAGCGACACTGGCATTCTATAGCCCCAAACACAATGCATACGGATTTTACTACGTTGCGGAAATTTGACAGAAAACCCATGTAAAAACTGCCAAATTGCCGCAACGTAGTGAAATCCGTATGCATTGTGTTTGGGGCTTATATATATTGAATCTACTTTCGAGTCTCACTACGGGGAGTTCTAGTTTTGCCCCTCCGAGCTCGATAACGTCTGTCGATCAACTCCGTGCTTATCTCTCCATCCAACAATCATCCCCAACCAATTCTCTTTTCCTCCGGTATCCTCTCTCCCTCTCCCTCTCTCAGCACATCCGGATACAGAACTTTCGGGCAGTTAACGTAAACAACTGGTATAATTTTTGCTGCATGATCGGGAACTATTAGGGGTTATGTAATTAGTGCGGACTTTTTGCCGTCTTTTATCGTTGCGGTCTTTCCGTTACAAAAGGATTTTTTTAAGGATGTTACCATTTAGTGAGTAAGACTGTCCCTGGCTTATGATGTCTTACGGAGCCTTTAGAGCCTTCGTGCTAAACCCCAACACCTGGTCTGGATGTTCCGTGGTGGACGATGAAGGTCTCTTTTAGGTTCCTAAGTCCGCAATCAGACAGTGTCTCCTTACATCACTAAATGGTAACGTTCACAATAATATTTTTTACGCAAATTTTTCGATGCTTAATTACCGGTTGAAAGTTTTAAGGGATTAGTACACTTACTCAAGGCTAAACAAAAAATACAATGTTAAATATTCAAAACAACAGAAAACTAACAACAATTAGAAGAGCCACCAAAACAATGAAAATTAAATTACGAAATTGATCTTACGAACTACGCTTACAAACTAGTCTTAAACACTAAAGCAAACAAAACTTTGACGCCATTGGTTGGTACGGTACATTTTAAAAAAATGGCCGGTAACAAACCATTCACCCTTTTCCAGGCAAAACGTGCGAAATTTAAAAAAAAAACACTATTCTGCCGATTATGCTGTCACCAAATATTTACAACCAGCCGAAGCAAATCCGCACTATCACTCGACATTCCACCGGAATTGTCAATATCAACGCCATCAACGCGGTAGCTAAAATTATGCCATACAGCTACAGACCTGGCAGTAGTAAGCACGGCCTTTTAGCTAATGTTTCCTTAGCGAAACGTGGCGAAACTGAACAGCTCATTCCGGCTTATGACCATGCGAGTTGCGAGTGCATACAGAAGGGTATCATTCGATGCAGTATGCGTCATTGCCGTGATAGTTCCTTTTAGAATCACTCTCGAGGAGCATAAAGAGTGCTACACGAGAAGGGAAACTAGAGGAGTTCGGAAGCTAGCTCGAGTGAATTCCTTGGTCAAATAGCAAGAGGAACGAGATGCGACGTTAAACGGTAGATGGACGCACAGGGTGCAGTCGATCTGGCTAAACAGGGCTAAACATGGGAAGCTAACTTTTACCTAACCCAGTTTCTGTCAGGACACGGTTGCTTTAGGCAATGCCTGCATCGGTTCGGACAACCAGCAATATTTTTCAGTCCAGAATGCGAAGAACCAGAAGAAACGATGCGATCCGAGATGTCATCCCTGACCGTGGAGCGAAATGTGTTGGGAGGAGAGCATTCGGAATGGTGTCAGCAGCGTCTTAGGAGCGCAGATTATGGTGCAGCTGCAACGAATGTGGATGGATGATTAGCCAACAAGCAACACCAACTAGATGTACACACTTAAATAAAAGCACCGAGCTCGGCAAAATTTTGCCGAAATCTCAACAGCCGACCGTTCGGTAAAATTTTTTATGTTGCCAAACGTTACTAAAGATCCGTAAACGTCGATATACACCATCGACATTTTTACCGAACGTTCGGCTGTTGAGATTTCGGCGAAATTTTGCCGAACTCGGTGCTATTTTTTAAGTGCACGGAGCGAAAAAGCTCCAGTTTGTGTCAAACAAAATGATTGTTGCTTTAAGCCTCAATAAAATATTTTTATAACAACCTGAAAATATTGTTGTTGCAAAACGAGATTCTGTTTGAATCAACCAAATAACAGTTTTGAATTAAAAGTAAAGTATTTTCAAATTTGAAGTTAACATTGATATATCAATAAATATTTCCATTTCAATCATACCTTTCAGTTTAAAACAAAACGAAATTTTTGTTTGTGCGTAAAACAAGCATAAATATGGTTGAAACTACATTTTTATTCTCCGTATGTGTACTGAACGCGGAAGCGGAGCGGTGTGCACGACCCCTGCGAGGGTGGCGAGAAAGTGACTATTGGAGCCACTTGCAGTACTCCTTCGACCGTATGACGAAAAAGATTTTCAGGTCGTCAGCATATAAAATTCGACATCCAAATGGAAACGCCAGATAGATGTCATTTAAGAAAAGCGAGAATAACAGTGATTCCAAATTACTGCCTTGCGGCAGGGGCGGACTGGGAGCCAAAGGGCCCATCGGGCCTTTGAGATTAGAGGCCCCAGTTTGCAAAATTCTCATGATAGTAAATTAACACAAAAAACGACATCTACTCCAAAGACATCAGCGTTACAAGGACAGTAAATCGAATGAATATGGGCTCTATTTCGAAAGTCATGTCGTGCAATTCGACTCGACTCAGGCACTGTCGAGTGTCGAGTATCGGGAGAACGGGCAGCATAGTGGCTCCAGGCTCGAAACAAAACAAACTCAGTCGTTATTAGGACCGAGTTACCAGCTTTTAGCGTGTGCGTCATATTAGCGGTTCACGGTACTTTAGTTTGCACGCATTTTTCTTCAACCCAATCTTCGCTACTTTGAGTTTTAGTTTGTTCAGCCACCACCACAGATGCTGTTTTATCGACAATATCCATTTCATTGAGAAAGCAGACGAACTAATTAGATTTGCTGAAGATTGTGCCTGTGTGTTGATCCTTTCATAACATCCTGTAACGGCATGTTGAACAGCCCACATGAGGGACCATCACGTTGATAAAGTCCCCTGCGAGGTTAGAATAGCCATGATTTTACGGTCGATGGTATCATACGCAACTTTGAAATCAATCAAATAATTGTGCGTTGAATTCTGTATTCATGGACTTTTTGGAGGATCTGCCGCAGCGTGAATATTTGATTTGATTTGCGTGATAAATGATAGGATGTCAATAGTTCAATATATATGAGTAGCTTACTGCGTCTACACGTCAGAACAGAACAGTTCATAGTGCAGGCGATTCCCTTGCCGAGTTATAGCTATTCCTCAGATTAAACTCTTGAACTCTCCTATAAAAATCCTGCTTCTATAAGCAAGGTATTCTGTGCGAATCCTCTGTAGACTTTCTTCACACGATTCCAATGTGAGGAATGCCCGAGACTCTGCGCGAAGCTTTTTGCTTCGTCTTGGTAGAGCTGCGGAAAAAAGAAACCACCGTCTAAAAACGCCAGTACGAAGATCACGTGCTCGCCAGTCCAGAGGAGAGGTTCGTCAGCAACGACACACGGATTTACTACAAAACGGTCAGGTGCAAGAATTTTGCCATATTGTGATGTGCAATGATAGTGCTGGCAATCTGCTTACTGACAAAACGACGGTAGCAGCCAGGTGGAAGAGTATTTCCAGACGCTGTTGAATACAGAAGTAAACACGAAGATCAGCAGGTACAGGATCAGAATTTTGAGCGACGGCCAAACTGTGGAGCCACCAATACAGGAGGAGGTCAAAAGAGCAATCAGTGAGCTGAAAACGGTAAGGTTGCTGTAAAGGATGGGATCCTGGCTGAACTTCTAAAAACGGGGAGCGAGCAGCTGTACGAAACAATTCACCACCTCGTTGTCAGGAACAGAATATAGGAGGAAAATAAATATCGGAGGAGTGGTTGATTGGCCTCATTTCCCATAAATTTAAAAACGGACATCGACTTGAGAGTAAAAACTATCGAGGCATTACGTTGCTCAATTTTGCCTATAAGGTGCTCTCCCTATCCCTATCCGGATTGAGTCCGTTAGCTGACTTCTTCGTCGGTGAGTAGCAAGCTGGTTTTCATGAGGGTCGCATCACGATGGATCAGATATTTACCCTGCGTCTAGTAACTGACGAGTTCCGGGAGTACAACTTGCAGACTCATCATATCTTTATGGATTTCAAGGCGGCATACGATTCAGTCAAACGAAATGAGCTGTGACAGTTAACGCTAGGACATGGTTTTCCCACAGAACTAGTTACGTTGATTCGTGTTACGCTGGATGAGTAAAAATTACGAGTCAGAATAGCAGATGAGACCTCACGTTCATTTTGATTTTGCAGATGACGTCGATATCACCGAAATCAAAAATAGAGCAGCGAAATAAGCCTTTAGGTCATAAGCCAAAACGAAGTACATGGCGTGAAAATCCCAATGGTGTTGGTGTCGAAGAGGAACTGAATATATTTTGGAATTGCCGTGATATGTGACAACAATATAAGTCGCAAAATAAAACGACTGATTGCAGCTGCGAATTGGCCTTTACGCAGGCATTACATTTTGTAGCTGAAGTTCCGTAGCTTGCAAATTCGCATAAAACTGACGCTCTAGAGAACACTAATCCTCTCGGTGGCCCTTTACGGACTCGAATCATGGGCGCTAAAAGAAGCTGATCGACGAATGCTTGGGGTTTTAGCGTAAAATTTGGCAAAACCCAAAATGGAGTGTAGCGCAGACGCTACCAGACCTGAACCACGAGCTATATTAAGAATGCAAATATGCTGTTATAATGAAGATAGTACAGTGTGGCAGTCTGCGCTGGGCTGGCCACGTGTCTAGAATGCCCGACGAAAGAGTAGCCAAAATTATTTTAAGCAGAGAATCAAGAAGAGGCCGTAGACTTCGGAGTAGACATCGCACTTCGCACTGATAGATGTGCGCTATCGAGGATGGGATGATGCACATTCAGCTGGTGTTCGAGGGGTTTGAAGAAAGGTAGCCCAGGATTGAGCACTGTAGGACCATAATTCATTCGGCGCAGGATAGATAACGGACCGTCGCCACTGAAGTAAACTGAGTATGGAGCTTAAGCCGACAATTCAATATCTGCGGATGAAATACTAATTCTACTTTTAAATACTCAGAATTGAAGCTGGTAATATTTTCGGAGCTTGGACCCCAACAGCTCAACTTAAATGATTTCATAAATCATGAAAAAGTTTAATTGAAAGAGAAATTTTGGTTTAAAGGTCAGGGCCCCAATAGTCTCATTTGAAGCTGAATTTTCAATCATCAAATCGGTTGATTCATAAATCATGGGGCCCCAGCAATTGGTTTAAAGTTCGGGGCCCCAATAGTCTCATTTGAAGCTGAATTTTCAATCATCAAATCGGTTGATTGCATAAATCATGTGGCCCCAGCAATCGAACATTCCTGAGTCATAGAAAAAGTTTAATTGAAAGAGAAATTTTGGTTTAAAGTTCGAGGCCCCAATAGTCCTATTTGAAGCTGAAATTTCAATCATCAAATCGGTTGATTTCATAAATCATGGGGCCCCAGCCATCAAACATTCGTGAGTCGTAGAAAGAGTTTAACTGAAATAAAAATTTTGGAAAATCTCATTTTGTGTAACGACGAAATTTTTACTGGGGCCCACCGGGCATTTGCCCGGTTGCCCGGTGGCCCAGTCCGCCCCTGCCTTGCGGTACGCTTACCTTATTCGGGAACTCTTGAGACTTGAAATATCCAAGTTTTATTGACAGAAAACGACTGGAGAAACGGTGTCAGCCAACGTACGAATGAGTCAGACGCTACAATACGTTATCAAACACAGGTTTAATATCGGTGTAAAACTAAACGGAAATTGAAAAGTTCTCCATCTTCTGTATTTTAATCTAGAATTCGCTCATCACTCATACACTCATCATAAATCTGGTTCCGAAAGAAACCCAAATTGTTTTATCTTCCTATAAATTGTTATATATTTAGCCGCCTGAGTAGTTTTTGGCACTATCAATTGTCTAGAAAAAGCTTCGCTGAAACGAAAAAACATTTTGTAATTGAATGTTTTGAAAGCTTCGACGGAAACCTTACGTATTCTCAACGAACGCTGCAATCGGTTCGTACAGCAGCAAACGCAAAAATGCCAGTACGAAACTGTAGCAATTCAGCTTATCACTATCGTAGATCCTCCGTTTCCAGCCTTGTTCCTCTATTACCCGTACTATCGTGGTATCCCAATGGTGGAACCACGCATCCGGAACGGTTACAATCACCAAACTTTGTCCCCACAGCTTCCGGTCCACGCTTCGGTTGGCCGTTCGCAACAGTCCGGGACTGTCGAACTCAACGATAGCACCCTGCGAATCGGTAACCGCAATATGCAAGTCGACATTGTTGTGAAAATCGCTGAGAAAATCTCCCACGGATGGCCGGAGCACGACCGAACATGGTGACTGGTTCGCAACCACGAAAGGATATGGTAAGCTAGAAAAAAATACAAATATAGAACGGCAATTATTCATCCCTTACTGCTGGTGCTGCTTATGCGCTGAACAACTTACCCAAATGGTAACAAGTTTTTGCACTGCTCGAGCGGGTGGTTACACAGCGGACATTGAACGGGAACCTTTAGCACGAAAATATGGTTTCTGCAATGTTTGAAACATATCACGTGGGGTTCATCGTCTGGTGACATCTGAAGTCCAAAATATAAGAAAATAAATTGTTTTTAAGTCTTGAATATAAATTATCTGGCGTTTAACATTAACGCAGCATGAAGCCTCGTAATGACTATGTGGTACTGCAATATTGGTAGTGTTCACCGATTTAATACCTGAACCCTCAAACTAACTTTTTGACCAAAAGTATTGACTCATCGAGATATGAAAATGCAATTCTTGGTATTGAGCTTGTAAAAAAGAAGGACAGTTCCATGAGAAGTCGAATTTGTATGGTGGAATATTGTCTGATTGCTTTATAAATAAGAAATCAATCATCTGTGCCGACGTTGTTTTATATCTTTCATATTCATAAATATATAATTTATGAGGACAACATCGAATGCCACCATCGGGGAAACCACCGTTGAAAGTTGCTAATTTGGCACTCACTATCATATCGTCAAAAGAAAAAAATCAAGAGCATTGCGTGACTCATACACCTGTTCCACTACAACTATTTTGATAGGCGTGAAAACCACAGGCACAATCGATTCCACTCACCCGCCATTCTGGACCCCCAGAACTCCGGGGGGTCACGCAAGGCATGGGTGAGTCGGAATAGCACGTGCATACGCAAGTGTTACCACTCAAAGTTTCACTACGCATAAACTAGCTACCGGCAAACGTTGGGGGTGGTTGGCAGCTAGCATGCTTTCCTCCCATAAGCTACTTTTCTTGAAAAGGAGGGGGATTCAACACCGGCAACCTTTTAGGTACACTCGCATGTGTACTCACGATCAGCTGAAGTTAGTTGTTATGGCCGTTGCCCTTGGTAACCCCGATTGGGCTCCTTCCTGTTGTACAATGCTTCGACGTGAAAGTTTCCTGCTGCAACTAGCAGTGCTAGGTAGCTACCTAGTTCTGTTACGAATAGAATTCGTTCTAAAACGGGAATCAGGAATTTACGCACTCGCTGTCACGACGCGGAACCTAGCACACGGTTGTCGACGCTGTGTTTATGGGTGGTAAATAATTTGCTTGAAAAACGAAAATTGGGAAAATCCAGAAAAAATCCTTTTGCAACTGTGTTGCAAGTGTTAGATGGAATATTCCATCCAATAATGGAAATTCGGGCAATTGTAGTGCAATAATAAGTGTGCAATAGTGGTGAGAAGGAGGAAAAAAGTGCGAGTGGGCGAAATGAAAATGGGTTTCGTGAAAAGAAATAAGTGGTCAAACGCCAACCAAGGCAAGAAACTGGCCATGCAACGAATGTGGAATAATTCATCGATTCGGATACGCACAAATCTGTTCCTGCTGCTGTTCGGAATAGCTTCCGTTTCAGTGCTTAATCACACCGAGGCAGGATTTGCCTGTCTCAGCAATCCTTGCGTCTACGGAGTATGCATCGATGATTTAAATAGGTAGGCTTTGCCACGACGAGGGTGTAGAATGCCGCCATCATGAATTCTAGCTTGATTTCATTTAGGTTAGAAGTTCGATGGGGGTTATTGACTCCAATCGTAATGAAATTTGAGGTTTTTAGCTTTCAATGACGGGTTATTAAAACACTATTAACAAACATTCCGCAACGAATGACTCGGTACAATACGATTCACAGTAATTGACAGTCCTTCGGTTAGATCAATTCCATTAACAAGTGAGCCTTCGTTCGGGTTAACTGTATAATCGATATTGAGCCACCGTTAAATTAGCTGATAGATAGCATAATTTACATCCAAACTTGGGTTGGAAGTGAGCTACCTTGTTTGTGCTACCAAGAGGATGTAAAACAAACATTCACTTCCGCGGTTGTCCTTTAATCCAAAACAGGAAATAGTATACCTCTCACTCGTACCCACGCGATGAGCCCACCGAAGGTGGGCAACAGGAATCTCTCACATGTGCGCGTGAACATACAACATTTTGTTTTTAGAAACAAGAGTCGCCTAGGAAGTTTGCGTGTCGAACAAAAATTCCTCCACCGCACCGGCTAGGAACTTTTGCCGGCACGTGGTACCTATCGGGTTGGGACTGGAAATTTTTGCGTCTCCTCGCGGAGAACGCAAATTAAAACTTTGTCTTCTGTGTGTTGTTTCAGTACCTATTCCTGCTACTGCATCGACGGTTACACCGGGACGCACTGTCAGACCAACTGGGACGAATGCTGGTCCAGTCCGTGCCGGAACGGGGGTACCTGCATCGATGGAATCGCAGCGTACAACTGCACCTGCCGGGATGGGTTTGTCGGTATGTAAAAAGTGTTAGCCTAAAATTGACTTTGCATGTTTAATTTGTTGTACTTGAATGGTGTGGTAATGATATATCTATATGATGTTTTAAAAAGTTTCGACGCAACCGATAGAGGAAATAAATTATAACAATCGCATATATATTATGTGTAGACCCAATATAAGGTCAGAATCGCTCTAAATTCCTTTTAAAGCCAATCAAAACGCCAAAAAGATTAAAACGCATACCATGAACAAGCACTGTCTTGGCTACTCTGCCCTTGACTGTGGGCATTAAATTATACCTACTTTAGGACATGGACACGAAATTAGACACAAAGTTTTACTTGAGATTAGGATTTATATACAGGCTGTTAGGTCCTCCCAGTTGGCCCCGGGGTATGATGCTGGCCTAATAAGCCAGCCGTCATATGTTCGAATCTCGGCTGGAAGAGGCTGTTCGAGTTAATAGGATCGTAGCAACTGGCCCTGCAATTGTCCTGTACTCTAACAGCTGCGAAGTCTGTCGTATTAAAACAGAAGGTCAAGTTTCGATATGTAGCAATGTAGCACCTAGGCTTTGTTTTGCTTTGCTGTTACAGGGTGTTAGGTAGCTTAGTGCAAATATTTCAAGGGGTGATAGAGGACCACATTTGATAAAAAAAATCCTACGCATATGATCAAATTTCAATCGTTTAGAGTAATCAAACATTTTTAGTGATGATAAAACTGATGGGATGTGATAAAACTAATGGCTTTTATTTACCAATTTAAATTTTTGGTACCCTGCTACAGTTCGTTCTTTGACGTGAAACGCCCATCTCTTTTAGTTTCGTTGTAATTTAATTTTAAACGTATCGTGTTGGATATTGAATAGGTATTTGAAAACTGCACGAATACATACATCACGCATAGCATACTAGATTACCGCGTACGACGACGGTCTTGCAAGTATAGAAAACAACAACAGTGTATTACATAAATTGAGGATTCCCCTCCATTTTTGTTTGCATAATGCTGCAAAACTCAAGCCGCTTAGCTTTATTCGTAGACAGCAACTCTTGAACCTGTAGTGTGGAAAGGATGCATTTTTACCAGCACAATCCACACCTCCAGGGTGATATGGGACTGTGCCGTAATTTGCCTTGTACTTATCTTGAGATCATTTCCCACGACCCGCAAAATTTTATGGTCAACTACTGACATCACTTGCTGATGATGCTCCCCTCGAAGCCTCGTTGAAAACAACGTTCCTTCTCGGAAGCGACGGTGCGTTATCGTAGATTTTTTTTTCCTGTATGGACTCATCACTGCGACCAGTAACGTTTGATCTATTGTGATATCGCCCGGGTGTCTGCTGTATAACCCGCACTGCATTTATTTTTGCTATAATCGCTATTGATTGAGCGATGTGCTTATTGAATTTTTTACGCGTGCTTGTGTGTAATTGGGTACCCTTCTTTCAATGCTTTACTCTACTTTACCCACCTCGTTCCACATGACAGCGCGCAGTCCCCAATTAAAGTCATCCCTGGCGTAGCAAACCAGTGCATTTTTACTATAAGGGTCTCATTTTTGCACTGTCAATAGGCCATATCGGGATAATATAGAACTCAGCATGAAGGAAGGGCGATGAGGGGCCTGAGAATAAACCCATGCTAAAGTCACTTTGACATCGAATGGCCTGATTCTACTAAGATTCGAACCCACGACCATTCGCTTGTCAAAGCAGACTCGGTAACCTTGCGGCTACAGAGCCCCCCTGTTGTCGTAGATGATTAAAATCATTGTGTAACAAAACGAACACTTCTAGATTTGTGTTCACTTACTTGCATTAGGTAGCCAACGATCAAAAAATCTACAACCATACTCCTACTGGGCTGTTGTTGCTACACTATTAGTAAAGCCATAACAAAGTTGAATGCCCGCGAGTTCTTCCGGAGAAAACATTTTAATACTGCAATCGTTTTCAGAACGGTAGAGAAACCCGAGAAGTCTGTTTCGTTCTTTTTCCATGTGCGTCAGCCCGTGCCCGTCGCACGAGGTGATCTAGTGTGGTATGCGTGATGTATATGTATTCGTGCAGTTTTCAGATACTAATTCAACACCCAATGCGATACGTCCAAAATTAAATTGCAACGAAACTAAAGGAGATAGGTGTTTCACGTCAAAGAACAGATTGTAAAACGAAATTGGTAAATAAAAGCCATCAGTTTTATCACACCTTTCCAGGAGAAATTCGATAAAAACACCTTGAGAAACACTTATTTCAAAGCTTTTTGCTTCTAAAAAGATAGACCAAACTCGTGTTTTTTAGTCTTTGACCTTGAAATGCGGTCAGGCTTTAATATTAATATTTTTTGAAAACGGTGGTTCTACAATTGATGGAGGGACGGTAGGGGAAAGTAATGAAAATTTTTTGGAGTGGAGGGGAAAGGGCAAGAACGGGAAGGTGATGGGGATGGGACCTCTCAAACCTCTTAAACCTCCTACGTTTAAGACCAATTTTTAATACAAAATTTTCTTAGCTTTCGAATGAAAGTAACGGAATTGAACTAGTTTGCACAGTTTTTGTACCACAGCTACTTTAAGGCAAACAGAACTGTAACGACTGAGGTTTGACCATACGCGTAGGATTTTTTTCATCAAAATGGTCCTTTGTCACCCCATGAAATATCAGCACTAAGCTCCCTAACATCCAGTATTTCATCTTACGTTCTCATCCGGTTTACCTTTTTTTCTGTTTCTTCTTATCGCCTTTAAAGCTGTCTTTTTCTATTTTTTGTCTTTTGTGTACCAATTTCTTGGTTTTTGCTCTCATTTTTTTTGTTTTTTCTTCCCTTTTCTTCTTTTTCTCGTTTTACTTTTTTTCTTTTCCATGTTTTCTATTTGAGTGGTCTGTTTTTCTTCATTACCTGTCCCATTTTTTCTTATTATCAGTCCTGTTTTACTTTTGCTTTTCACTAATTTTTCATATGATTTACTTTCCCATTTCCATCTTTTTTCACTTCCCTTCTTACGCTTCCAGTTTTTATCTCTTTATAACTCTCCTCCTCGGTTTTCGTCTTCGTCTGTTCCGTTTTTATTCATTTGGATTGTTCGTTTCTCTTCTTTTTCTTGGTCCGTTTTTCCTGTTTTTCTGGTTTTTTTCTGTCTTATTACCCCTTCCCTTTTCTATTCCCCTTTTTTATCCCATCCTTCTCGTTTTATATCCCTTTTGACCTCTTATTACTCTCTCTCTATCTATTTCTATCTCTCCTCCACACTTTTTTTCTGTCATGTTTTTTTTCTTTTTCTGTTCCATCTATTAGCCTCGTTTTGCGTTCTTTTTTTTCTCCTTTTTCCTTTTTTCTTCCCGCTGTCCTCTTTCTCTTCATTTTCTCTCACGTTTTTCGCGATTTTCAGTTCTAATTTTACTTTTTACTGTTCAGTTTTTCGTCTTTTTCTTTCATTTCCAGGCCCGTTTTTCCTCTTTTCCAGTCTCGTTTTATGCGTTCTATCCCGTTAACTCCTTTTCAATTTTTTGTTTTCCTATG
Source organism: Sabethes cyaneus (assembly GCF_943734655.1). NCBI lineage: Eukaryota > Metazoa > Arthropoda > Insecta > Diptera > Culicidae > Sabethes > Sabethes cyaneus. The sequence goes on from NC_071355.1 coordinate 238,024,971, forward strand.
TTTTGTTCTTCCTCTTATTACGACCTGCTTTTCCTCCTTTTCTTTCACGCTTTGTTTTCTTGTTTCATCCCGTTTATCTTCCCTTTTCATTTTTTCTCTCCATTTTCCTCTTGTTTTGTTCTCTTTTGTCAATTTTTCTGCTCTCGTATTTTCTCCTTTTCTTTTCCACTTTTTCTTCCCAGTTTTTTTCCTTTTTAATTTCGTTTTTTCTCCTTTGCTGTCCAGTTTGTACTCATTTTTTTGTTCCGTTTTCCCAGTGTCGCAATTTTTCTTTTTTTATGCCGTTGCACAATGGGCAAAAACGAGCTCTTAATCCCAAGAATTAGAAACCGCTGGTTTGGTATCTTACAAGATACCTATTCTTGTGTAAAAAATGCAGGAAATCGATTGGTGATGGTTTCATCCTGCGCAAACTTCGGGAAGTAGTCCATTTTGCCCTATTTTACCCAAAAACCATGTTAAAAGCTAATCAAACAGCACAAAAACTTATTTGCCGCCCGTGAAACGAACACAAATAGCTTCCAAATTTTGTCAAAACATCAGAAGAATCACATTCCATCCATTCTATACTGTGCGAAATGCAAGAATAGTCCATAGATAACCTAATTAAAGCGATTAAAACTAACTAAAAGGTAAACAGTCTTCAAAAAAAATGTGTAGTTTATCATACTGAATAACTTTGGAGAACAGTTGAAAGCAATAAATTAATTGGATGCGGAGTTATTGAGCAGAATTGATTTTTATGTGTACTTTTTAAATAAATCATCATATCTCGCAAATAGCAAAAGATAGATAGTTACTGTATTCAGCAAAGTTGCTCATTTTAGTGTGTTCTATAATCTCTCAGAAGAAAACAATTTTTTGTACGTATACAAAAAAACAAAAGCTTGTATCACCCTGATAGATGAATATAAGATCACCTTCATAGTTTGAAAAGATGCGCTGTATTTTATTGATAAACTTCTTCAAAGACACCATCGTTGAAAAATTACGATTTTTTACGCAATAACAAATGAACGTGTTTTTGTAGTAGAATCAATATATATAGAATGCCAGTGTCGCTGTTCTACTACAGGACTCTTTGTGGCAAACATGATGCTAACAATCTGTATCAAGTCTGTGAATCGGGAACTTCATTGTCAAAGTTGCTCATTGTTATTTATCTGTTCTTTATCTGTGCGCTGGTTGGTGCTGTCATCAGTGCGCTCGTCGCTGTGTTTTCAAGCCAGTGAAATGTTTTTAAACGTTCTTTTTCTTTTCATCCGGATGAATTGAATCCCACAACTGCGCCCTTTTGCACCGATTTTTCAGAAATTTACAACAAACGAAGTTTCCCATCACATTACTTAGCAACCATATTTGAAATTTTAAACTGGTTGTCAAAGTTTGACAATGAGATTCCGCTTTTGATGAATCTCAGGCACACACACACATATGCATATATAATGTAAATACATTATCTGAACAAGTGTGATGTTTACCACGCGCACTGCAGCGACACTGGAATTCTATATATATATATATATTGATTATACTGTTTTTGTAGATCTAGGAGAGAATCAGGCAAAACGAACCGATTGTGAATTCATCACTGTACTAAATCGCCGACAATCAACTCTCCTGCTGTCTTTCGAGTAAATTAGTACTATTCGAGGTCATTCCCCTGTCTTTGAATTAGTTCTAATCGCTCTAATTAGGTTTTATTATGTATTTAGGGGTGAGTTGGCTAAAATGGACTATACCGGCATTTCGCACAGTATGGAATGGATGGGATTTGATTCTTCTGACGTTTTGATAAAATTTGGAAGCTATTTGAGTTCGTTTCACGGGCGGCAAATAAGTTTTTATACTGTTTAATTAGCTTTTAACATGATTTTTGAGTAAAATAGGGCAAAATGGACCACTTCCCGAAGTCTGCGCAGGATGAAACCATCACCAATCGATTTGCTGCATTTTTTTTACATAAGAATAGGTATCTCGTAAGATTCCAAACCAGCGGCTTCTAATCCTTGGGATTACGAGCTCGTTTTTGCCCATTGTGCGTTGTTTCTTTTTTCTATCGCGGTTGTCCAGTTTTGTCATGTTTTCCCCCGTGATTTTTTCTGTTTTGTATTCATTTTAAATTTTAAGTTCAATTTTAAGTTAATGGATAATGAAAAGTTCAAAGATAAGTAGAAAAATCATGCTCCGTAAAATGGAAACTTTTGTAAATATTCTGTCCATATTTGTCAATTTCTAATTTTTGATTGATAAAATTTCAATTTCATGGAGAAAATTAAAATTTTATCAATTAAAAATTTGACAGAGTATGATTTTTCTACTGTTCTTTGAAGTTTTCCATCATCCATTAACTTTAAATTGGATTTAAAATTTAAAATGAATATAAAATGGTTTTGAATTGCTAGAGCTAGATTTGGCATCGGACCTGAAATTGTACACTTGAAATTGGACTTAAAATCAAAGGGGCCATCAATATACCACGTGGACAGCTAAGAGGGGGGTGGGGGTATGAAAATATCCACGCTTATCCACGGAAGGGGGGGAGGGGGTATGGAAAATGTCCACGTGGACAAGATTTTTTTCTTACAAACAATAGAAATTAACCTGCGTTAGTACACGTAGATGTTGACTGCCTAGCCTCGATGAATCCACGAATACTGCACCGCTTGCACCAAATGTGGATTGCATTTTGCCTCAAAATCAAATACAGCTCGCCACAAAAAGGGTATCCATGGGCAACGTATCTCCAAAAGGATTCGTCTTCAGAAAATTTTACGAATCACATCGTTTCGGAAAGATCTTGTGTTGTGTTAAAGTAGACAGCCAAGCTGAGGTGCTCTGCTTAGACAAAGATACTCTGGACAAAGAAGAATCGTCAAGCGAAAGTTAAGCTGAAATGGACTTTCTAGCAGTCGATAATAATAATTTGCAGTAGAACAAGAATTAAGATCCAAACATCTTGCATACGGATTTTAAGACGCTGAGGAAAATTGATGGAAAAACCATGAAAAAACTGAAATTTCCGCAATGACTAAAAATTCGTATGCATTGTGTCTGTGCCTTTAGACTGGAGCTTCCTTTCACATAAACATTTTCAATAAATATTGCATAAATGAAGTTGAAAATAAAATTTACAAAAATGTAAAAATGTCCACGTGGACAAACAGGGGAGGAGGTGGGGGTTGAACAAATGTCCACGCTTGTCCACGGAGGCGGACGGGGGGTTGAAAATTGGTATTTTTCTGTCCACGTGGTATCTGGATGGCCCCAAAGTTGAAATTAGACTTGCAATTGAACTTGCAGGAATTGAAATAAGTAGCAAGGACTTGAAATTGTGAAATTGGACGTAAAATGGATTTAAATTGCACTCAATAAGTAACTCGGTCGAATATAGTAACTATCTATCTCTTATGATTGTCGGAATAATTTGTTTGTAAAAAGCACTTAAAAATCTATTTGTGTTAATAATAAATATTTTTTGTGAATACAATCAGATACAGACAACTGATACTTTTTTTTACAGGTTTTTGTAGTACTTTCTTGTGTGAGTTATTTGCATTGCCAACAATTGTCATCTTGAGAAATATTTGAGCTCGACGAAGTACTATTTTTTACCGAAAAAGTTGATTATCTCGAAAAATTTAGAAAATAGCATATAACAATGTTCCACTAAAAACGTTGGTTTTAGTAAGATAAATAAGTTTCTAGAACACTATAAATATGTAAAACTAGACCAAAATAATTTAGACACAAAAAATGTTTTAAAGGTTTGTCCAAAAATAACGCTTTTTAGCTAATTTCTATAAAGAGATACAGCTATAATGTCTTTGAGAAAGTGGTTTGTATTGATATTTATTTACTACATCTTTGCTGAACGCGTCAAACCTGTATCTCGAAAATGCGAGAAAACAAATTTCGTATTCAAATATTTCATAAACGGTTCAATAGTTAACATAAATAATATCAAATTTTGAAATAGGTTATTGCTATGCTTGAAACCATCCAACTAATGTGCCATTCTTCTCTGTAGGACTCAACTGCGAGGAGAACTTCAACGAGTGTCTTTCCAACCCCTGTCAGAATGGGGGGAGCTGTCACGACCAGGACAATGCTTTCGTCTGCAGCTGCGTCCCCGGCTACGACGGGACGTTCTGCGAGGTGGACGTGGCAGTATGCGAAACTGGTGGCGATCGCTGTCACAATGGGGGCCAGTGTATCGAAGGCCCGGGGCTGGAGTTTACCTGCCAATGTGTAGAAGGGTACGAAGGTCGCTACTGCGACCAGGAAACCAACGAGTGTGACTCGTCACCGTGCCAGAATGGAGCGATCTGTATCGATAAGTTCGCTGGTTACGTGTGCGCCTGTACGATGGGTTTCACTGGAACGAATTGCGAAGAGGAGATTATGCTGTGCGAGAATTCACCCTGTGCCAATCAAGCGCTGTGTTTGGTGGAGGAAAGTGAACCTACGTGCTACTGTGTTCCTGATTTCCACGGTGAACGTTGCGAGTATCAGTATGATGAATGTCAGCTGGGGACGGGTCCACGATGTGTCAATGGAGGAACGTGTATAGACGGAGTGGATGAGTACACTTGCAGCTGTCCACCGGATTTGACTGGCACTAATTGCGAGTGCCTGATCCTAGACGAATTCAGCATGGATTGCAACTATACTGCTCCGACTGTTTCTACTTTGGAATATGAATCTACCACTGGTTATTCCGGAACTAGTTTTAGTTCAGTATATTCCACTATTGGAGGAGCTCAAGTTTGGGATGGAACAACTGCATCATCTGTTACTACGCTCCTGCCGGGATTACTGAACACTACAAGCTCCTATACAGGTGGATCAGCTTCAATCGATGATGCAAGCTTTGTTGGAGACATCACAAAACAAAGTTTTGGTTCCTCACCGACTTACCAATATTCAACGACCAGTGTTGGTATCGATGGCTCAACAATTTCAAAGGATATTACCTCCAGCCCGGATCAGCAGATTTCAGTGGAAGGAGAAATGTCCACCGGATCCTCCGGTACAATAGGTGGAGCAGACAAAACTACCGCACCGTCAGATGTCACCCCAAGTGGTGTGGACGGGGGTGATCAGGTGACCGATCGTAGAACAACAATCTCTTCTGACAGCAGCAGTGGAACCAAACCTGTTGACGGTAGTAGTCCACCGAAAATCGACGGTGAAACGATGATCACAACAGCAAATGCAGACGGAGATTTAGCTTCGCCGGGTCGATCTACCGAACTACCCTCAGTAGATGCTACACTAACTCCATTCTTCACAGAAACTCCAGGAAAAAAATCTACTTCCGTCCTCACAGAGGACCAATTCACCGACGTCAGTCCATCGCAGATGACCACCTACGATTCGTCCTTACCGGACTCTTTCCCTGCCGTAACAGTGTCTTCCACGACGACAACAGCGTTCAGTAGACCGCCGGACGTGATCATCACCGAGTGTGACGATTCGGTGTGTGTCAATGGTGGAACATGTTCCATGACACCCGCCGGTATCAGGTGCCATTGCGATTTCCGATACATGGGAACGTTTTGCGACGTACCAGTTAGCATTCAGAATGCAGCTTTTTCGAGGGATTCCTACCTGCGTCACATCGTCTATCGAGGAAACGAAAGCAAGCAGAGAAACATGACTATCGAGCAGCTGCTCTCGATGAGCGTTCGGTTCAAGGCCAAGCTGACCTCTCGAGAGGGTCTTATTATGCTTGCCGCTGCCGAAGGAACCGAGGGAAGTCACTACGTTGCGTTGTTTTTGCACAAAGGTCTTCTGCAGTTTCAATTCTCCTGTGGACTTCAGACGATGCTGCTGAGTGAAATCGAGGGTTTAGTGAATAACGGCTATGAAATCAACATCAAAGTTCAGTGAGTTTTGCTTATTTCCAAGTGCGTGATTTCTGGTCTTATGGAAGTACTTTTTTCTAGGTTAAATTTTAACGGTCGATACACACATTGTAATGCTTCTTTGCACGTGAACGAAACGTTGGCTATGAGTGGTGAACAACCAACTTGGTTGAGAGACCTAGACAACTACGGTGCGAATGGAAATGCTGTCCCAATCCGACACAGTTGGTTGCATTTGGGTGGTCGACCGATCAAAACTATGTACACTTTGAGTCACAACATCTCTCGCTACCAGGGTTTCACTGGCTGCATTTACGAACTGGAAGTCAACCAAAATCCAATTTCTATTTTTGAGTAAGATGTTTCTCTAGATACGTGGAGAATCAAAAATTTAAATAAATTCTATTTTAGTAACGCCGAAGACGCCTATAAAATCTACGAGTGCACTTCGCTAGCGTGTTTGTCGAGTCCGTGCAAAAATGGTGCTATTTGTGTTGAAGAGGAAAGTCAGGTTCTGGAGAATCGTTACAAACCGAACAGTCAAGCTAACTGGAGCTGTCGATGTGCCTTCGGTTACATGGGAAGGACCTGCGAGCGATCGGTTTGTGACAACAATCCGTGCAAATTCGGCGGTACTTGTGTGACCTTTCCCGAGAGCGGTTACCTGTGTTTGTGTCCCTATGGAAAGCATGGACATCTGTGTGAACACGATCTGGATATCCTTCAGCCGTCGTTTTTCGGCAGCATCAAAGGACTGTCGTCGTTTGTTGCCTATCCGGTTTCGTTTCCACTGGAAGATCGGTTCGAGTTCAGCTTCAAAATAATCCCAACGACTCTATCGCAGATATCGCTGCTAGCGTTTCTGGGTCAGCGGGATGATCACACCGAACGGAGCGATCATTTCTCCGTTAGCTTTATTCAAGGTAAGTGAATGTATAAATTTTGTTAGACTCAGGCCAAACGCGGTTGAGAGCATGTCTACAGTATTTAAATTTGTTTCTCCGTTCTTCGTGAAGCTTGTACTACTACATCGATGATATTTCTTCTGGTGACTTGCCGAGTAACCTGTACTTTTGTCCTATTTATAAAGCAGGACATCGACTCGAGTGTAAAAACTATCAGGGCATAACATTGCTCAATTGAGCCTGTAAGGTACTCTTCTCCTGTATCCTATTCTGTAGGCTCAAACCGTCAGCAGAGCCCTTCATCGGCGGTTTCCGTGAGGGTCGCTCCACGACTGATCAGATGTTTATCCTGCGTCAGTTACTAGACAAATTCTGGGAGTACAGCTTGCAGACTCATCATCTGTTTGTTGACTTTAAAGCGATGTACGATTTAGTTAAACACAATGAGTAACAATGAGCAGTGGTAGATAATGCTAGGACATGATTTTCGGACAAAACCAGCTATTTCCAAACCAGAAACTATTCAACATCGCCTCAAAAGATGCAATACGAAAAGTAAACGTGGAAATGAACGCAACATGCTTCTTGATTTTATGAACGACGTCGATATTATCGAAATGAAATTAACCATAGAGTAGTGAAAGAGGCCTTTATACCTTTTAAATTGAAAGTGGCAAATTTGAGACTCACCATTAATACTGCTAAAACGAACTACACGGCTGTTGGTAGGGAACGTGAGAGTCCAAATGCTGGTGGTACCGAGGTGCAGTTGGATGGTGAGTTTGGTTTGTAGTTTGGTAGAGGTAGGCTACCTTACTATAGGGCCACGCCAAAGATTCTTATGATGAGGCTGCTATCTTGGCTTTAGTGCTGATACAAGTTTCTCAATTCAGACGCTATCATGAGCCGCTCCTTACCTGCAGTACAGCGTACATTGGCATGAGCAGAACGATGCCGTTAAGAGCCTTCCCATATAACATGAGATTAAACGCACGAGGCGTGCAATATCATACCCCGTACGAACGGTCAGCATTCGCATGAAGGTCACCATCATCCCTGTCAGCAGACGAGTAAAAACTTGATCACCCCTCAATTTGTAGATGTGTGCATGTAGAATGATTTTGATTTTGATATTTGCTGTTCAGTTGACAAAAGAAAAGCAATGTATCGAAATATTGCTTGCAAATTGTCCGTCTAAGATGACGCAAACAACTTAGAAGTACCGTCTATTACCACGCATAGAGCTAAAAAACGAGCCGGTCTGTAGATTTACAAGAGAAGGAACTCAAAATCAGGCCGGCTTCATCGAGGGTCGGTTTAAAACGAACCAAATCTTTACCTGCGGCAGATCCTCCAGAAGTGCCGCGAATTCCGAGTCTACACGCACCTGTTTATTGATTTCAAAGCCGCATATGATAGTGTAAACTGACCAGAGCTATGAAAAATTCTGAACGAAAACGGCTTTCCGGGTAGGCTTCCTAGACTTATTATGGCTACGGTGGATGGGATCCAGTGCTGTGTGAGATTCTCGGGTGGATTGTCGAACCCATTCGAATCTCGCAGGGGACTTCGACGAGGAGATGGTCTTACCTGCCTGCTATTCAACATTGCGCTTGCAGGTATTATAAGAAGAGCGGCGATCGAAATGCGAGGCACGATTTTCTATAAATTCAGTCAATTTATCTGCTTTGCGGACGACGTGGATGCTGTCGGCAAAACATTTGAGGCGGTGGAAGATCAGTACACCAGACTACAACGCGAAGCAGAAAAAAGTACAAAACGCTACGGGCATGAAACGTGGACACTGCTAGAATAGGACCCATGAGCACTCGGAGTTTTCGAACGGCGTGTGCTAAGATCCATCTTTGGCGGCGTGCAAGAGAGCAAGGTTAAAGCTGGAGGGATACTTTGGGTAGGACATGTTGCTAGAATGCCGGACAACTATCCTATAAAAATGGCTTTCACATCGAATCCGTTAGGAACAAGACGAAGATGGGTATAGCAAGACCAGGTGGAGCAAAATTTGCCGAGCACTAGGTGCCCGCGGAACTGGAGACCAGCTGCCATGGATCGAAATAGATGGAGAAATTATACTACGCAGGCCTTGTTATAGGACGTTAGGCCAATTAAGTAAGTGACTCAACAACGCGACGATCAAATAAGATAGCTAAAATGCGATACAATGGACGACCAAACCTACATCAAGACAAACTTCAAACAGCTTCCTGGGAAAGTGTTTTAGACGGGTGACAGCTGGGAGACATTCTCAAGCATATGAAACGGTCGAAGTTTCATAATAAACGCGATTCCTTTACCGAATTAAAGCATCCTGGGGATTACAATTTTGGTTCTATAAGCAAGGTTTTCAGCACGAATCTTCTGCAAAATTTATCATTGACCGCCGAAGGAAGTTGATCGACGACTGCTTGAAGTTTTTAGATCGTAAGCTTTTGAGACCAAGAATCACCGGTAAAATGGAAAATCGAACGTTGGCGTACATAAGAACCACGAGCTATATCAGACATACCAGTAGTCCAAGTAACAACGGTAACTGAATTGCAAGAGCAATTGCTGTTTACGGGTTAAGTTAAGGCGATCAAAACTGCATAAAGTAAGCACTTAAATAGTGTTTGAACAAGCGATGTTTAAACTACTGTAAGTTCTTCAAACCAGCTCTCTTTCAAAAGCGGATAAACAGGCTTAATAGCGCCCAGCAAACCACAAGTCGTATGATAATGTGTGGAAATCATCTTAAATATCGCTAAACAAACTCGAAATCGTACATAAAGCTTAATAAAGCGCACCCTAGTTTACATTTATTCGTATAAAATGATAGTAACTGAATCACATACGATTGTCGTCTTAGAATTGTATAGCATTATGGAACTAATCATGTTGAGTCGGATATCATCGTATACAAATACTTATGAATGTGAAATGTTTTCATATAATTTGAAGTACGTATATCGCCTCCAAAACAGTACGCATATGCTGGTTTCGGGCATCGAATGCGATTTTTCTAGATACATATCGGTACATATATCATAATTGTTACTTTGATATACGTACGAAAATGTTTGCTGGGCGGATTTCTCTGCTAAACAATCCGCTTCTAAACAGCCGGGTTTACGGGTGCTTAAAGGTGTTAAAATGTAGAGTAGAAGCTTTCGATAGGCTCACAGCTTTCAAGCTACTTTAAGGCTGCTTAAGGGTGTTAAAGTGGCTTTTCAAACTACTGCCACGTTTTTATTCGGCTCACAGCACACATAATGATGCAGATGCAGATGAGGCGCATCATACGGTGAGTGTTCATGGACCAAAAGACGGCGGGTTGAATACCGTGGACCACCATTCGTTTGCCCGTTTTTAATCTGAACACTTTTTAATTTGAACCCCGCTGGTTTGCACGATGTGCAAATTAAAAATGGTTCAAATGTCATTCTCAACATGGCATCATTTGCCTTCGCAGACAATGCACATAAACACGATTTGTTTGTACTGATCTAGCGTGTTTAATCCTAGTTTAATCAGTTTCACATTTTGTTTCCCAACGACAACGATAAAAATCCGATCGGAGAATAACATATTCGCTGCTTGCAACTACCAACTAAACGAGACTAAATCAAACCACCAAAACAATAACAAAGAGCGGCCAGTTCATACAAATTTCAGCATATTTAGGGTTGCTAGTTGTTCAAATTAAAAATGAACCCCGTTAGTTTGCATGAGGAATCGTTCAAACGAACGGGGGTCCACTGTACCTAAAAAGAGACATGCATTTTTAATTAGCTTACTTATACGAATTAAACTTATTCGAAACTAAATAGATCGCGTTCGTCAATGTTCACGGCAAAATAAAAATGACGAGTTCCATTTTTTTAAATTGAAAAATAGATTTTTTTGGCTGCATAAAGGTGGATTAGACATTGATTAAGCGACTGGAAAAGCAGATTGCAAAACTATTTATCGTTCTAAAAATAAAATTGGCAGTAGTCTCTATTAAGCTGCATTGCAGCTTCGAAAGCAGCTATTAACAAGCACGAAGCTTGATGAAATCACCAGATTTAGATGTTTAAAAGTTGAAAAAAGGATTTTATTTCTAAACCTAAACCATAGTTCAGCCACAGATTGAATAAAATCAGCTATAAAGAGTTTAATCAGTCTGAAATTGTTACTTGGGATACTAAGGTAGTACAATATGGCATGCTGCGATGGGCTGGACACGTGGCCAGAATGACTGAAGAAAGAGTAGCAAAAACTATATTCACTCAAGAACCAGAAGCAGGCCACGTAAGTAAGTATTGAAACCAGATCCAGCGAGAGACCGCCTTTGCCAAAACTATAGCAAGTAAGCAGATAACTTTTATAATAATTACTTGATACATTCGATGCAATTTCGATACAGATTTGAAAGTGATACAGAATTTATAAAACCAGAATTAAAATATCTACCCCGACCGCCCTCACCTTTCAGCATAATTGCTCAGGCTTATTTAAAAAATCTGAATTAGGGAAAGCTTGAATAATGATTTTGACGGTTGATGTTGAGGGTGTAAAGAATCACAGTAGGCATTTGTTATCTGGATAAGTTAACATCATGGTTACATCATGGCGTCATTCAAACAAAAACGTCGTGAATCGATCCACCATGCTCGCAATGGAAAGCTCGGACTATCCGCTCGCGAGCTGACCGAGCAATTGAATTATCCCAAATCTACGGAGTGCGATTTCCTGAAATGATTTGGATAACGTCTTACGATGGAAAAGAAACACGAAAGTCTACCTACTTTAAAAGGCTGCTTATCCAAAAGTTTATTCGGAATGGTTACCTTTTCTAAATAATTGTCATCAAAAGATGCTGAGAAAATAGCGGTCGTTTTGCAATTCTTTGTTCAGAAAGCGCAAAACAGGTCTGAAAGTTTCAAGGCAAAAATTTTACCGGATCGTAACGTGAAATGCGAGAATTTTCTGATGGAATACGATTGCAACGTTATGGATGATCAAAAAATACTTGAACAAGAATGTAGAATGGCCGATTCGATTGGTAGAATGGCCCGAAAGACTGCAAAATAAAAAGGTGGTCGAAATTCCCGAAAAAAATCTTCATCTAGCAAGCAATGTATAATGTAATGTAGTAATTTCATCAAAAGGGGTGCCTTCAAACGAGGTTACTGCCTTTTCTGGAGCAATCTAACCATAATTACTTTTTCTGGCCCGACTTGGCAATTTGTTACTATTCAAATTCGACCAAACGTTGGTACAATCACAATAGCGTCCCTGTAGGTCTCAAAGTGTGGAGGCCAGCCAATGGGGCAGAAATAAGGCCGGTTTAAGATAACTGCCCAACTATGAAAGACGAACTATTTAAACTAAACTAATCACACGCCGCGTTGAATCCGATTAACAGATGATAAATCTGCAGGTTAAATACTGTTAGCCAAACCGCAGGTACTTGACACGACGGATTGCACCACACAGCTTCTGAGTTTAAAAAATTAAGCATTTTTGCCTCTCGGCGAGAATAACTGCCATTTAAATATATGAGTAGAAGTAACGGTTTCAAATTGCTTCCATGTGGAACGCAAGAATTGCTGTTGTTGAATTCAAAAGGAAAAGTACTTAATAGTGTGATTTTTTCTATCGCAATGCGATACCGTATAAGTATTTGACATACTAGCAGCTCGTTCCTTAGGGTGACCCGGTTACTCTGATTCTGGAAGTTACAAGACATGCTTTCGCTTGTGGTAGTTCATATATTTAACTTAAAAATGTCTTATTAACTCGTAGGAAAAATTTACCTGCATCTTAAATTTTTAAAGCAAGTAATGTACAGGAAATCGATCCTTTTTGGTTGTAACTCTGAAATTCCATTCAACTACGCACGCCACTGATCATCCTGATTTTTAGGGGATCTGGGCCTCTACTTAAGTTATCGATTATTTTAGATTCGTATTAACAGATTGCACTAAAGAAATAATAAATAATGAATTTACTCATTCGTTTCAGGTTTCATTCTAGTCACGTGGAACCTGGGTACCGGACCGAGGCGAATATTCACCCAGCAACCGATCCAGATCCAAGCGGCTCGTCCGACTACCATCAACGTCGGACGGAACGGTCGGCTCGCTTGGTTATCCATCGACGGGAAGGTTAATATTTCCGGCAACTCTCCCGGCAGCAGCAGCAAACTGAACGTTCTACCACATTTGTACATCGGTGGCCACGAGGATGGCAATTTTTCACGGTTACCGCACGATTTACCGCTACACTCCGGCTTCCAGGGATGTCTGTTCGACATCCACATTGTGGCGGGACCGGTGCAAATTCCGCTACAGCATATCGGCGGAATGCGGGGCCGAAGCGTCGGTCAGTGTGGTACTAAGGAATGTCATCGGCATGCCTGTCAGAACAACGGTGCCTGCCTGCAGCATGGTTCCACATTTACCTGCATTTGCCAGGAGGATTGGAACGGGCTACTCTGTTCGCAGAAGAACAATCCTTGCGATTTGACAAACAAATGCGCTGTGGAATCGAGCTGTTTTCCCCTGATCGGTGGTTACGAATGTGACTGTCCCTTCGGGAAAATCGGTAAAAGATGCGAGTCTAATTTGAAGTACTTAAGTGACGTTTCGTTCTCCGGACGAAGATCTTACCTCGCCCTGAAGTGGCCCACAACGAGCAGTGATTTTTCCTATTTGGAAAACGAAGTGCGATATGAAAAGATCATTCAACCTCCAAGTTTGATGTCGCAAAATCACTCGATTTTGCTGAAATCAATCCGGGAGTTGGACAAGATTAATGAAGTACTAAAAGTTGGCAACAATGAAACGGCGACCAATTTGCTGTACGCTCACACTATGGTTCCACGTTCGGATAACTCCCGGCAGCTAAGGATCCGGTACCTTTCGATCGAGCTGCAGGTACGACCACTTTCGGAGAAAGGTCTCCTGTTGTTCGTACGGACCTTTGATTCCAACGAACAGAAGCTGGGTTTCGTCAGCCTAAGTCTCCAGGGAGGAGTTGTCGAGTATCGTGTATCGTCCGCCCAGGGACAGACTTCCGTAGTTCGTAGCAATCACGTTCTAGCGATCGGGGAATGGCACACGGTTAAGATAATTAAATACGGAAAAAGATTGACGCTCTGGGTGGAAGGTAAAAGCACCTCAATACTAGGTTCGGCTCGCGAGGAATTCATCAGTGCCACAGCGAAGGTGTATTTTGGTGGTTTGCCAGATTTATCGCAGCTGCCATTCGATGCAATGTCCGGATTTCCACTGCCATTCCGAGGTTGCGTTCGAAATGTGAACTTGAACGGTACAAGAATGACGTTGAACGAAAGTAGCATTTTGGATGCTAGGAATATCAACGACTGCGACGGAACACCCTGTGGAGGAGATCTCTGCACCCGGGGTGGCTTGTGCTGGTTGGACGAATACTCACAGCCTCACTGTAAGTGTCCAGAATATTCGAAAGGATCGAACTGTGAAATTCAGGAACCGTGTGAGGTGATCAAGTGCCAAAACAATGGGCAATGCATGAAAAATGGGCTCTGTAGTTGCGGCATTGGATGGACGGGATATTACTGTGAAATTGCCACCACTAAGTTTTCAGCACTAGGGTTTAATGATCGTAGCTACATTTTGATCCCATCGCAGAAAATTACGATGAAAGACAAGAGAAACGGTCAAACGAGCAGCCTAAGTCCGCGCTTGGAGCTGCAGATTTCATTTAACGTGTCCACGCTGAATGACGGTATAGTGTTCTGGACTACGGATAGATATTCCCACTATTTTGGAATAGGCATACGGAACGGGTTCGTTACAGTTGCCAGCAATATGGTTCGGGAAGCTGAGAACCTGACGTCAACCGTTAGTGGCTGGAAGGCATATGTTGCCGATGGAGATTGGCATAATATTCGTATCGAAACGGAGGATGCTACCGTACAAGTTTTCGTTGATGGTTATCCACTTTTTTCGGATCTAAGACTACTGAATGAGACAACGATCGGTAAACGATACACTTCGGATGAAGTGACTTTCTTAGGTATGGACAACTTGTTGGTTATTCGGATTACTTTTTTCTAATCAAATCATCATTGCAGGAGGCTTTCCCGAGGAAGACGTCCATAATCGTACCTACGGCAAGTTTAGTAATTCATTTAGCGGTTGCATACAGAGCATCTTTCTAGGTAGCAATCCGGAAGAACTTGACTATACGATCTTCGAGGGAGCCAACATCGAGGAATGTGAAGTTTAGGACTTGTACTAGTCGGATTTCGATTTACGTTGGTGCTCAGTTCTTGTTTTGTTTTTATTTTTTATTTTTTTCGTTACCATCTCTTAAGTAACACTAATGCACATATTCAACACGCCTAGTATTGAGTTGGACATGCAAAGTATAGCTGCGAAATAGAAACCTCAAATATATCGTAATAACTATACATAAGTTAGCAATAGAAAGCGAATAGAAACAGCATTGTCGATAGAAAGAATACGTAGTGTAGCGAGCAGCTGAACCATCGAAAATCGAAAGCTTCGGTTTAGGTCGAAACACTTCGGCAGGTATTATAAATTTGACAAAATTTCGATTATAAGGTCTAAAATCAAGTTGTAAAGTTACTATCAAGTAGATAAATGTGGGTCTTAAAGTGAATAAATTTTGCTGAAATAATCGTGTTTTTGTATGACTAAAACAATTAATGTGGATAACTGTTTCTTATAGCACCTCAACTTTCTTTCAGAATTATTTGATTGATGGAATGCATACCTTCGTCGTCATCGTCAGCATAGAGCCGAGGAGGCTCGTGCTATTCCAAGTATTTCGAGTCAAACCATCTCGCATAGCACGCAGAATATGCCGTTCCCTTGTCTCCTCAACCCATTCCGCGTCACGATCTCGAACGACTATATCGGTTGCTGCTTTGAAGTCGATGAATATAGGTGAAAGATAAATGGGCACATTATGTTCTCGATATTTCTGTACAATCTCCCTGATGATGTTGATGCATTCTGTCGAGCAAGCCGTGTTTCAAGTTTGTTAAAGGCTCTACTGCTTTGGTAAAATTGGGCCTGCCTCCATGGATCTTTCACACCTTCTCGCTTTTGCAACACATCTTCAGAAGATTCCAGATAGGTACCAAGTTTCCATTCTTTATCCTCATTTATTTATCAGCGGTTATCTATCTATGACGAATGATCCGAGTCAAATTTTTATGATTGGCGGAGATTAGCGGAGATCGGGTAACCAACCCCGGTGGAAACTAAGGTCGTATACCTACAGAAAAGGAGCCACTGTGTGTCTCAACACTGTAAGATGGCATCCCTATCACGAGACTCGTTTGCGTAGGCCTTGGTACAGCTACCTACCAAAACTCTAAAGCTAAAAAGAATCAAGGAAATCTTACTCGGAACATTCGGCATGGACTAAGGCGACGAAATAAGGAGATGGAATTTCGTTGGTGGCGACAGGGTGCTGCTCGATCAGTTAGAACCCCGAAAGTTTGGCATCGTGGCACTGCAGGAGATCTGTCGCAAAGGCGAAAAGGTGTGAAGGATCCGTGGCGGCAAAGCCCAATTTTTCCAGAGCGGTGGAGAGCCACCACAAAGCCACCTGGAGATCACCTGGTATCAGGTATCAGCATCTTTGGCTCGAGCAGCACGTTCCTCACAATCATGTGGAAGATTTTTGCCTTGCCCATCTTGCCTGTGTCATCATTTACCTGATGAGGACGGGAAGGAAAACAGGAGGAATAGGAAGGGGTGGATGAGGAATTTGGACAAACACAAACATATAAATACCGAGAGATTTTTGTACCCCCGAGGGGATACTGCAATCCTTGGTAGTTAACTTATCAAAAGTACACCCCCTGGGGGGTATACTCATGATAAATAAGAGCTTACAGCTCAATACCACTTTCGGTAAGAAACATCAAAGTGTCTCGTAATTTCAGTTTCCTAAAATCCGATTCATTTAAGACGCAGGATCCAAAGATCCTATGACGCAATTGTGCTACCGCAGGACAAATTACGTCCTATGACGCAATTGTGCTACCGCAGGGCAAATTACGTGATATGGTGTACCGTAGTCGGATTCACATAAATTACAATGAAACGATTCAGCTCGCTGAATCGTAGCCATATGATAATTTAGTCTGCAGTGACCAGTCAGTGATCTGACAAGAATACTGCAATTTACCTTTGAGTGTTGCAAAAGAAATTTCGCAACCTTCTCACAAGGCTTAACAATGAAACTTTTCGTTTGACGACAAGTTTCAAGATTTTCCCAATAACGTACATGTTCAGATGAAAACCAAGATCGAATCTTTTGTTTTATCCAACATGCCGCAATTGGTAAAGCAGGTTCCGGTCCGAAAACCGACTTTTCTGCTCCAGATCTTGCTAGTTCATCAGCCCATTCATTTCCGGTTATACCAGAATGGCCAGGAACCTAAACCAGATGAACGGCATTTAGAATGCTTAGTTCTTCTAATTGGGTGTGGCAGGCGATGACTGTTTTAGATTTAGAATTAGCCGCACAAAGGGCTTTTATAGTACAGAAGTAGATAATCTTGCCTATCAGTTCTTTCTGAAGTGCAAACTGAGCACCACACATAATTGCAAAGATTTTAGCTTGAAAAACGGTGCAGTAACTACCCAACGAATAGGATTCCTTCAATTCCAGCTCACGGCAGTAAACACCAGCACCCGCGCGGAACCATCGGTATAACAGACCACATAGTCGGAAATTTTCCTTTCCATGTAGCCTGACATCCAATCCTCTCTAGGAGGAAAGTCACTTGAGAAAGTCCTATACGGGAAAGTACGCATGAGCGTTACATCGCTAGGAGCAAGGGCAAACTTGTCCTCAGCAACAATTTGCGACCACAATCGAGTATGACCAGTGGAACCGTTCACAGACTGCCAAAGGCCAATCGCGTGTAGTCGATAAGCGCATATTAGTGCCTCTTGCTTCAGTTGGCAGTGTAGAGGTTTAATATTGAAAATAGCTTCTAGGGCGGCAGTAGGAGTAGGAATGTGGACCAGTCAAGCTTGGAATTGAGAATCAACCCCACGTACTTCACCTCGTTCACAACATCAACATCCGAATCGTAGAAGCGTAGAGCGCGAGCTCCATTGGTATTTTTACGTCTTGAAAGTAAGACGATAGATGTTTTGCTCGGATTTACCGAAAGTGCAGTTTCTCGGCACCACGTCACGACGCGTAGTGCCTGCTGCATTAAGTCAAATAATGTGCTTATGCACTTTCCAACTACTAGGATGAGATAGTCATCCGCAAAACTATATGACGGATAGCCTAGACCATTAAGTTTCCTCAGTAGGCCATCCGCTACAAGGTTCCATAAAAGAGGCGAGAGAACGCTACCTTGTGGACATCCACAAACACTTTCCCAGATAACACAAAATCGTAATAGAAAGTTCACATTAAATCGTTTTCATGTCAATTTCACATTGGAATTGTATAATGATTAGAGTATGTCAAATCGAAGTGAACAATAAGTTGTTTTGCAGTCGTACGTGCCTTCATATACAATTCATGACTGTGAATTATAAAGCAGTATAGACGATTGCAATATTTGATTATATCTTAATCATATATTCAGGAGTATTTAGTTGCGTGTTATAAAAACTACGCAAAATAGAATTACAAATAATTGTCAAAGTTTTCGCACGTATATCGCCTCCACTTTGGTACATATATGTTCTTATATGGCGTGAAATATAACTTTTTCGTTTAGATATGATTTCGTATATCTCAGTTGCAATCGAGATATACAAACCAAATGGTTTACTGGGTTGCTTCCAAATACTTGTTTGCCTTAGGACGAAAAAAGCAATCGATTACTAAACATTTGTTCTATCCACTTTATGATTATTGAAGGCACATTATGATAACGAGCAGCCTCCAGAATGGAAGCGAAAGATACGTTATCAAAAGCGCCTTCAATATCCAAAAAAGTTCCTAAGCAAGATTCCTTTTGTGAAAAAGCAACCTCAATTTTATCCACCACATCATGTAATAAAGTGGTTGTAGACTTGCCACTTTGATAAGCCTGTTGTGCTGAATGAAGAGGAACTTCTACTAAGCTTGTTTCGCGGATGTGGTGATCAACAATCCGCTCAAGTGATTTAAGCAAGAAAGACGTTAGACTGATTGGTCTAAAACTTTTTGCTTGCTCGTATGTCGCGCGGCCACCTTTAGGAATAAACTTTATGGTTATTTCACGCTTTTGAGTTGGGATGTACAATAGCAATACTACACACAAACATCCTTCTCAGAATGTGTTTGAAGTACTTGAATCCTTTCTGCAGTAGAATAGGGTATATTCCATCTGTTGCAGGAGTATGGAGAGAAGCTGTTCACGGCCCACTCAATCACTTCAGTTGTGACAAGTCTCCGAGCAAAAGCCCATGAGTCTAAGCCAGTCTAAGGTTCCACACAGCCCGGAAAGTGGCTATAAAAGAGACATTCCAGGATTTCATTGTCATTCGAACAGTATTCACCGTTCGAACTTCGAATGTTATTAATCTGATAATCTTTCGATTTTGACAGTATTTTATTAAGTCGACTTGCCTCGCCGAAACTGAAGATCGTCATCGGGGATATGAACGCCCAGGTCGGCAGGGAAGCAATGTATAGACCAGTGATCGGGACCCATAGCCTGCACACCGACACGAACGATAACGGCCAGCGATGCATCAACTTTGCAGCTCCCCGAGGCTTGGTGGTCAGAAGCACCTTCTTCCCCCACAAAGATATCCACAAAGCCACTTGGAGATCACCTGACCAACGAACTTCAAATCAAATCGACCATATTTTCATCGAGGGCCGGTTTTTCTCGAACATCACTAACGTACGCTCCCTACGGGGTGCGGATATCAACTCGGACCATTATCTAGTAGTAGTACACGTGCGCTCAAAACTATCGACGGTTTATACCTCGCGATAAAACCGTCCTCCTCGGTTAAACAATCGGCAGCTAGACAACCCGCCAGTTGCCGAAAACTACGCTCGAGTACTGGATGAAGCTCTGCCTTCCTCTGTGGAGCTAGATGCTTCAACTCTCGAAAACGGATGGAGTATGATACGTTCGGCCGTCAACGAGGCCGCAACCGCGGTGCTAGGAGCGGAAACCTCGAGTGCACGAAATGGTTGGTTTGACGGGGAATGCCAACAAGCGATAATGAGGAAAAAAAGAGCTTGGGAAAACTATCTGAGCATATCCACGATCGAGGATTTGGCCAAGTATTAACAAGCGAGGAATTAGTTGACCACGATCCTGACCCAAGTAGCACACGTTGTCACAATTTAGTCGCAGCGACTGATATGCGACAAATTTCAATGTAAAATTTGGGTTGCAGTAACTCAAAATATAACAGTTGTGT
The DNA here is from genome assembly GCF_943734655.1 of Sabethes cyaneus. Classification (NCBI taxonomy): domain Eukaryota; kingdom Metazoa; phylum Arthropoda; class Insecta; order Diptera; family Culicidae; genus Sabethes; species Sabethes cyaneus. The sequence continues at coordinate 238,045,149 of NC_071355.1, forward strand.
AACCGAAATAGCGCAATTTGTGTAACTAAATATGGTTACATTAACAGTTACTCAATAACCAATATGTAGTATGTACAGTTACAAAATGGTTACTATTGTAGTTACACACAAGCTAGACACTGTTTTCAATTGGTGGCAAATTAGTCATTTTGAAACTTTTATTGCCTGGTGAAAATAATGTAGCAGGTTACAATATTGCTTGAATGCAAGAAGATTTATTTCAATCTATGTTGATAGCCAAGAAGTAAATGAATATAGAAGAATGTATTAATTTCGCTTGTTAGCTCAACACAAATTTTAATGCAATTTCAAATTTATGGTGAAACCTATGATTCTAGCTTTGAAAAATTCACGCGCTCTAATTTAATGTAGCTTTTTATTACTTACTTCTTTAATCAATTTATTTTTTGTAGAACAAATATGTACAATAAAAAAATTTTAATTTTTATTTTCTAATTTTTTAATTTATTCTTTGTCAGCAATCGTTCAAAAATGAATTGAAATTGATCAAAACTAAGTTTTAAAAGTTTTCGCTATCGCTAAGAAAAATTCATAGCCATTTTGCCTTTAGTTGATCATAAAGGTTACATTTAGGTTACATTCTAATTGCGCGTAACCTAAATTTTCTGTCTGGTTACGCTGTTGGTTACGGTAACCAATATTAAATCTGTTGTGGTCACCTGGTAACTAAAATATTTTTTACATCATCATGTTTAGGTTACATACTAACTAATTTTCATTGCCGGTTTCGTTCCGTTGTAACTTGACCGTTTTGACGTTTGAGAGTAAACATAATTGATAACTTAATACCAGTCGTTGCGAAGAATTCCCAGGAGAAGATTCCGAGTATCAGTTGAGTAAGCAAATGCATTCTTAGGTGCATTTTGCAACCGATGTTTATCTTGAGCAGTAGTAAAATTCTTGAGATGTATTATCTGCTCGATCCGTCATGTTTACATGGTACAGGTGACAAGTTGTTGCGAAAATATTACTGTTAACTTTCGTTGACTTCGTAACTGCTCGCAACGCAAAATTAACTGTTTTGCGACAACCAAGTTGATGACAGTTTGAAAAAAGGTTTCATTTGTGTCATTTCGTAACTACTATGTAACTTTTTGAAATTTTTGTCACCACAAAACTAAAACGACTGTTTAATTTTATGTGGCCTAACCCCTTACAAGCATCCTAAATTAATTGCACAACCTTTTTTTTGTTTATAGAATTACTCACAAGATTAATTCTATAAACAAAATACAGATTATTGTTTGCTCAATCGGTCGTGTTTACAAGGTAGAGTAAACGAGTTGTTGTGAAGATATTACTAGCTAACTTTTTTGCTTATGTAACGGCTCGTAACTAAAAATTGACTGTTTTGCGACAACCAAGTTTATGACAGTTCGAAAAAAAGTTTCAATTTGGTCATGTGGTAACTATTTGGTGACTTTTTGAGAATTTTGTCACCACAAAACTAAAAAGTAACTATTTTTAATTTTATGTAACCTAGCTCGTTACAAGTGTCCTAAATGTAACTGTTGTGCAACCTTTTTTATTTTTTTATTTTTATAATAAGTTACAAGTGCTACTTGGGGAGGAGAAAAAAGCACCAGAAGGAGGACAGAGATCGTGAGGAGCTTGAACAACTATTCCGGGCTAATGATACCCGCAAGTTTTACGAGAAGGTGAACCAAACTCGCAAGGCCCACACACCAAATCCTGACATGTCTAGGGACGACCGAGGGGATCTAATCACAAACGAGCGCGAGGTGGTCGATAGGTGGAAGCAATATTTCGATGAGCACCTCAACGGCGATACAGCAGCAGTAGTCTCGAAGAGATCCGGTCAGAAATTCGTCCGCTGAAGAATAACAGAGCCGCCGGAAAGGACCGACTCCCGGCAGAGCTCTACAAAAATGTCCAAGAAGCGCTAGCAGCGGCACTTCATTACATAATTTTTAAGATTTGGGAGGAGAAACTACCGGAGGAGTGGATGGAAGGTGTAGTCTGTCCCATCAACAAAAAGGGTGACCGGCTAGATTGCTGTAATTACCACGACATCACGTTGCTGAACGCCGCCTACAAGGTGATCTCCCAGATTTTATTGTGTCGTCTATCCCCAATAGCAAGAGAATTCGTAGGGCAGTATCAGGCGGGCTTTATCAGGGCTCGTGCTACTATGGATCAAATTTTTACTCTCCGACAAATCCTCCAGAAATGTCGAATATAACGTGCCCACGCATTATATTTCAGGGCAGCATACAATACAGTTGAACGAGTACAGTTATGGCAGATAATGCACGAGTACGGTTTTCTGGACAAACCGACGCGGCTGATCAAAGCTATTCTGCAGCAAGTGATGTGTTACGTGCCCGTTTCGGAGACACTCTCAAGTCCTTTCGAATCGTGCAGAGGGTTGTGGCAAGGGGATGGGCTGTCCTGTATGTTATTCAACAACGCTATTGAAGGTGTGATCCGGCGAGCGGGCATCGAAACGAGAGGAACGATCTTCAGCAAGAGTAGCCAACTGCTAATCTTTGCAAACGACCTCGACATCATTACTAGAAATCTTCGAACGGCGAAGTCAATCTACACCAGATTAAAAACGGAAGCTAGAAGGACAGAGTTCAAAATCAATTTGTCGAAAACCAAATATATGGTAGGAAGAGGCTCCAGAGAAAGCAACGTTTACCTCCCATGGGTAGTTACTATTGACGGCGATAAACTGGAAGTGGTTGATGAGTTCGTATATTTAGGATTTCACCTCCGACAATAATACGAGTAAGTATTATACCACCCCCCTAGCCCCCCCTAGTTACGCCAATGCTTGAGACTGTAACTTTGGTAACGGAGCCATACGTCCACTTGCCGTATTTGAATGATAAGTGTTGCGAACTATATTAGGCGGAGTACAAACGGCAAGCGGAGAGTGGCGTAGGCGTATGAAGCACGAGCCGAAGGCACTGCTTGCAGAGATTCCCATCGTATACCAGACAAAAGTTGGTTGATTGCGATGGGCTGGCCACTTCGCAAGGATGCCGAACCAACGACTGCAACGCATTGAAATCTTTTCTCTTCAAGAACCTCGCCGGCAATCAGGAATAGGGGGCCAAACATGCTAGATGGCTCGACCAGGTTGGTTGAAGCTGACCTGCGTGTGTCGAGACGCTCAACGAATTGGCGACGAGTACAGCAAAGAATTTTTGATACGGGAAGAGTCACCACGAGTCTATGATGATTGAAATAAATAAATAAATAATTTATTTAGGCCTCAGATAAATAGCGGTAAATTCAGTAGTGATCTAATAATAAGATATCTGAAATGGTTGACGTAGGACTACGAAAGTTTGGTGCAATGTCAGTTCGATTACTGACATAAGAACGCTTTACAGTTTCCCTGAAATTGAACTTGTAGTATTCGACGTACGTTATTACCGCAAACGGGCGCGATGTAGAATTTTTGTTTTATTTTTTGTAAAATCAGAACCATGCCATTGAGCGTGGTTGGTGTCATTATTTTCATTATGTCTGTAGAGTAAGCTCCTCGCGCATAGCCTACTTGATATTTAGCTTAACTGAACCAGTTAACAAGTGGTTGCATATGATATGAAACGACAAGCTAAGTTTCGATTGATGAATATTATCCTTGGTATAAATCGTATAAATATTTACGTATTCGTTATATTACAATGGTTTACTTACATTTTGGTTGACGATAGTCAATCCATAGGCGATCGCTTAACATACAACTCACTCACAGATCTTGAAACGGTGAAATTTCAACTATTACATTTTTGTATTCATAATATCTGAAGGAAGTTTCATTAATAATTTAAATAAACGTAATTACAACACTAGCGCAAGAAGCGAACCTAGAAGTAAACAAAATCCCGACATCATCGCACACGGCATCGAAACGTCAAAGTATACGCACGGAAGAACCAAATCATCGCAATTCAGATGCTCAAAATCCTCAAAATATTGCGCCCAGCAATATTAGTATGCAAATTGATTGCATTGTAATATTTATATAAAAATATATCAATATTCAATATTTATTATACTCTATATTAAAGATATTAAAGGTATTAAAGGACACCGAAACTTATATATAACTTGTAATAAAGTGCTAAGTAGAAGCAGTAGAAGCTGTAGTTGAGCATATGCTGGCAACCCATCTTTCTACAAATGCGATGAAATTGCAGCAGAAACAAAATTTATCAATGATTGTTGTTTATGTGTTGGAATGAGCGGAGAATACATTTTTTCGCTCTTTTTCTCTGCTGGTATCTGGTACAGCGTACAGCCATTCTTTCGGCATATGCACGTAGCGGCACGGCAAATGCGATCCACTGAAACTACAAAGAAACAAGCCGCCACCGCATCATACAGCAAGAAGACATTCGGGTCGGAAGCTGCAAGCGTAGTTTATCGAGAATAAAATTTTCTTCAACCAAAGCTATCGATTCTGGAAATACACGGATTTCGTACTAGGATCCACCGTTGACCGGTCGTGCACCGCCGTTCCGAAATGACGGGAACGATTTTGGAAAATCTCAGCGGAAAGAAGCTGAGCATCCTCGTATCCTGCTTGTTGTTTCTGCAGTTTCTCTGCTTTCTACTGGGTGGTCTAATCGGTATGTATCAATTAGTTTCTATTAACTACTGTGGTTCTGATTGTTTTACTCTAAGATGGCATTTGATTCAGAATTTTTATTAAGAAAATTGCGCTCATAGAAGTTTTTTGCACATTCAGGCCAAATTCGAAGTTCAAAAATGGCGTCTCGACGCCGAACCTTTTTGTTTATTTTATGATAGTGTTTTATTACCTGTACTGCGCTGTATGTACTTGCATGGTGTGCATGCGATGATGTGAGAGCATAAACAGAACCGTGTGGGTGGAATGTTTCGTTTGATTTTGTATTATGTACATACCTTTACATACTATTTTAGATTTTAATGCATTTTTTCAGCTCCCGTTCCGGCCAGTGTACAAACTATTTTGGCAACGATTTGTAAGGATGTCCCGGGTTCACATAACGACACAAGCATCTGGGTATACTCCCGCGGGGAAGATCATTGCCAGAGTCTCGATCACCTGGATATCAACAGTCACGATTTGAAAATGGCAAATCAAATTGTGTTCGTCTTTCAAATGCCCCTTCCACGAGAAGGACGTCAGTTGGATTACTCACGCTGGCAGCAGAATCTGATCGGTGTGTTGCAAACCGATATCGCTTACGATGCCAACATCCTGCTGAAACCACACACCAAAGTGACGTTCGATGCTAGGTTGGCCTATCGAAACAAAGGTGATCCGGACCAGGGTTGGAAGTATTTGGCTTCGTCTGTCGAGACGCGCAATCTAGATTGTGCTGCAGATAATGTGACAGATGAGTACCTGTACAATTGCGATGCCATTCCGCTGTTCGAATTGGGTTCCCTGCATCATGATTACTATTTGCTGAACATTCGATTGCCGGTGGACAGTGACATGGAGATGAACATCGACATTGGACACATTCAGGATTTGCACTTGTCGGTAATCTATCAGAACGGTGGCTTTACTAAGATTTGGGTTTCCCTCAAAACCGTATTTTTCCCGTTCATTATCATTATCATGAGCTGGTTCTGGCAGCGCGTACATATGCTGCATCGAAAGCCAGCTCTGCTGGAGTATATGTTGCTGGCCCTAGGAAGTGCACTAACTTTCCTCAATCTTCCGTTGGAATATCTGACACTGGTGTTCAATATGCCGTTTATGCTTCTACTGAGTGATATTCGACAGGGTATTTTCTACGCTTGTTTACTGTCGTTTTGGTTGGTATTTGCCGGAGAACACATGTTAATACAGGAAAGCGGAGAAAAGTCCACTCTCAAGCGGTACTGGAAGCATCTCAGTGCAGTGGCCGTTGGCTGTGTGTCGCTGTTTCTGTTCGACATTTGCGAGCGTGGAGTTCAGCTGAGAAATCCATTCTACTCGATTTGGGTTTCCCGCGTGGGATCAAAAGTTGCCGTAGGTTTTACAACTTTTATCATTTTGTTACAACAATTTTAACACGAATAATTTATTCACAGCTAAGCTTCATCATTCTGGCGGGCATATCGGCTGGACTGTATTTCTTCTTCCTCTGCTACATGGTTTGGAAAGTGTTCTGCAACATCAACATCAAGCGGAGCTCGTTGCCGTCGATGTCATCGGCCCGTCGGCTGCACTACGAAGGGATTATCTACCGTTTCCAGTTTCTGATGTTGGCTACCCTGCTGTGTGCGGCTCTCACCGTGATTGGCTTCATTATCGGTCAGGTTTCCGAAGGTCGCTGGAAGTGGGACGAGAATATTGATCTGGAATTTACTTCCGCTTTCTTTACCGGCGTGTACGGCATGTGGAACATTTACATTTTCGCACTGATCGTTTTGTATGCACCCAGCCACAAGAAGTGGCCCTCCAATGAAACCACCGGTACGTTGGGTCCTCCCGTTCTTAATTGACATGTGATAGTTAATCACTATTTCATTTTATTTTCCTGTAGAAAACATCATCAGCGAAGAGATCGAATTCAGTAATTTACCATCCGACTCAAACCCGAGTGAAATTTCTTCCCTGACGCAGTTCGCTCGCAAGGCAGCTTTGGACTAGAGAGGCTATCAGGTACGACCTTTTAAAGTTTTTGAAGAACAGTTGAAGATTCTGGTACACATATTTCCCTGCTAGAGGAAGGTTGGTGTTTCACCTTCGTCACATTTCTAATTTATACTGCTAACTTATTGTAGCTACCTAAGTAAAAGGTGTTGTTCGATGTTAGTCTGTCTGTGTTTGGTTCAATCGTAGTTCGAAGCAGACGTAGGATCTGTAAAACGCACAATCCGTAAACGATTCAGTATTAATCGGTGTCATATTGATAGTCGTGTAACATTCGTATACCTATTTAAAGTTGCATTTGTAGAATGTAGGATAACAGAATCTGTAAAAGCAATGCCTCTACAACGGTATCATTTTAATATACATTGTCTTTCCAACGATCTTTTGATATTCTTTCTATTGGTAGTTATTGAGGTGTGCTCTTTTTTGGAAAGAACTTTATCCATATGGTGTGAGATCAGTAACTCAATAAGTTTTCAGTTTGATGCGTCCTGACCTATTCACGTTAGCTACCTTCAATTTATCAAATCTTTTGTTATTACAGAATTATAATGTAATGTCGTTTCTGCACACGCGACGACCAAGGTAGCAATCGTGATCTCATCTTTCATCGTTAACGAAGGTTGTTTTTTTAAAAAACCTAGAGTCAAACAGCATAGCGAACAACCAAACTTTCAAATCCAAACGCGTGGCGCAAATTTGAAGCATTCAAAATGGTGGGTGCGCCGATTCGTACGCCGAATAGTTGGACGGCAACACTGGCATACAAAACGCGCAAAAGGAAAGAAACGTCAAAAGCCGGATTTCTGCTGTGGCGTCTGTGCTGAACGCTCGTGAAATTTTACATCGAATGTGAAAAACGTGTTTTTTTCGTGTTGTATTGGCGCGACCACGTGAAAAATCTCCGGAAAAGTACGCGGGTGTTCGATAAGGCCGAAAAACATGTTGGAGTGGTTCGATTTTTCCAAGTTTAGCACCAACGGGTACGGATGTGTTTTTTCGCTTTGTGCACGAGTGACCACGTGGCAACTCCGGGAATTAACGCGTGTGTTAGCAAGTGATTATCAGGCAAAAAAATGCGCATTGGCTGGTAAAGTGAGAAATAAGAGGTTTTTTGTGTAATCATCGAAGCCGATCTGGTATTCCGACCGTGCAAAGGGTAAAAGTCGTAAAAGTGTCATAGTGAATCATACAACGCGGAAGTCTTGCATGCATGGGAAGCTGCAATGACCGGTGCCAAGTGTGTGTGTTACTTGCTAGCTAGAGCCTGGGGGAAAGCTAGCGATCGTCGTGTGTGAAGTAGTTTGTGCAATTTGGGGGGTCAATTTTAATGGTGTGATGTGCGCCAAAGCCAGCGTGAAGCATGCAAATCACTCGCAGATGTTTTGCGTATGCTGGAAAGTGAGTCCGGCGAACCTGCAAAACAGCGACCGGCGGTCTATCGGCGATGGCGCAGTAATCCAGACGATCGAGCTATATGAGGTTAGTTACAATATGTTCCTTCCAATGGATTGAATGGAAGCAATGATTAAACAAGCGTTTAAAATGTAGGTAAGCCCCAACCATTAATTTCTTCGCAAAACTACACAAATTCATTAGTTTTTCTACTGTATATAAGCCCCTAAGGGCGCACTCTCAACCCTTCACCATCTATTGTGGAATTTTTACCTAGTCGTTTAGCTACTAGTATTTGTCATTGTCAAATCGCTCAATTGGGCCCTGCATTTTGTATATAATTTCTTACTGGATTAGAGGGTATGCGTACCGGCGCTTTGAAGGGTTCTTCGATAGTTCTCGAGATCTAATTTAAAACAACATTATGTCGATCCACCCGGGGCTAGATAGTAGGGTTTGTTGCGGGTATTGCAACTAGCACCACTAAAAAATCACGACCCTAAACGAACGACATTACTTCTTATCTACGGATCGGAAAGGCCAAAACCCCTGAAGCCGAAAACGGATTTTGGATTGGAAACTCGAGCATGGTGCACGGTCTCTAATTTGCTGCGAAGTACCCGTATGCTTTTCGAAGAAGTAAACACCCGCATTTTTGATATCGTAACAGCAGATCCTCGCAGACCTAGGTTGAACGATGACGATCGATGGTCATACTGGAAAATGCTTCATGTACATAATTGAGTAGCTTAAGCTAGGAGTGGCAAACTAGAGCGTCGGTTCCCCAGGTAAGGGGTGATTCAAACAGCATCTGTCTTGGAGCCAGCGGCTGAATATGAAATGCTATATCCGGCAAGCTATACCTATCCATCAGCGGGACGTACGTATCGCGAACCCGGTAAAGTAGTATCCCCAAACTCTCATTTACCACGAACAAGAAAAATGTAAATTCGAAACGGATCAATCGGTATAGGACACGGCAAAGAACAAGGAAACTATTAATGGATAACACTCGGTACTTGGAGTGTCCGAACTCTCCATGAACCGACAGGAACTAGTTTGCTTGCTCGATTGCCACTTCGATTCGGAGTGGTGATCGCTGCTATTCAGCAAGTTCGATGGCCAAATTTCAGAGGAAGCGAGCTAAATGCAATAGACCCTACTGTAGGCACTTCTTTCAAATATCACATATACTACAGTGGCTGTTGGATTGACCCCATGTGTGTATTGAGAATTGAGGGCAAATTCTTCAACTAAAGCCTAATCAACGTATACGCACTACGCGTATAAATGCTAAATTCGATGATGTTAAAAGCGAGTTCTACGACAGGCTCGAGATGACCTATGGAGAGTGCCCAAAACATGACGAATCGGAGTATGCATCATCACTCGGTACTCTCAAGAAAGTTGACGGTTCGTTCACAAAATCTCCGGCTGAAGTACTAGACTTGATGATGAGGACTCACTTTCCGGGATCTTCCTCAGTTCATGCTGCTGCCAGCTCGGACTCTGATTGTGACATAGGATGTTTTCAAAGAAACTCTTCGGGATCTGAGAGCACAAAAGAGATTGCAACCAGAGTCGCAGGGATGGCTTTCACTAGGGCTAGGGTGGAAAACGCAGTAAGATCCTTTCAACCTTATAAATCGGCAGGTGCAGATGGGATTTTCCCAGCGCAGATTCAGAATGGAGAATTGGCGCTAATTACATCTTTAATCGAGATTTTTAAGGCAAGTCTGATACTAAATTATATTCCGTCTACATGGAGATTGGTAAAAGTTGTATTTATGGGTAATGCTAATATCTGCATTTTCTCTGACAGCCAAGCGACACTAAAAGCACTTAAAGCTTTTAAGTGTTTCTCAAAAATTGTCTGGGATTGCATTTGTCTCTTACAGCAACTGAGCCAGGTAAACTCGGTAAACCTGTACTGGGTCCCTGGTCATTGCGGAATAGATGGAAATGAACTCGCAGACGAACTAGCCAGATGTGGTTCTAACTCTCCATTCACAGGTCCGGATCCATTCTGCGGTATCTCGGACTGTGTGATGAAGAGTGGGCTGAAACAATGGGAGAGCCGAACAATTATGGCCAATTGGATGGCCGTACAATCACTCAATCAAAAAAATTTATAATGCCTAGTATTAAGATTACTCAGAAGCTGCTGAGTCTCAATAAGAGAGATCTCAGCACGTTTACCGGTCTGGTGACAGGACATTGTCCGAGTAAATATCATCTTCGGAATCTCGGTTTCGTGCCAGATGATATTTCGGAACACTTACTGTGCAATTGTGGAGCACTAATAGGACGCAGACTGCAGTATCTCAAAAAGAGCCTACTAGAGCCTTGGGAGATCTGGTTTGCGTCGCCGATCAGGATTACAAGGTTTATAAACCAAGTCATCCCTGATTGGCACCTGTCTCGCTCCAGCTACCAGCCTACCACTTCCTCAATAAGTGATAGGTAAGCCTGAAGCGTACAGCAAAAGAAACAATGGGGCATACCACAATAGTTCAAAATAATGGGCGCAGTGGTAAGAGTACCCAACAGAAGAGGATGCATCATCATCGGAGATGCAAATGCACGTTTCGGTGGGGAGATACCCTTCCGTCCTGTCATTGAAAGACATAGCCTTCATCTGTCAAGTCGACCAATAACAACGATCTACGGATTCTACATCTGTACGTACCACCTATTTTCTACGTCTGAAGCGTGATCAACGAATTGCAGAACACCAGGAAGAGAGGGAAAAAGATATAAGTGAGTTGTGGAGGAACCTCCATGGTGCCACTGAAACAACTGCAAAAGAAGTGATAGGTACGACGCGTGGAAAACAGTGTAACAGCTGGTTTGATGTCGAATGCCAAGGGCGAGACAGATGAGAAGAACCAGGCCAGGAGTTACATGCTCACTGCGGCTATCACGTCAGAACAGGGAAAAGGGACAGGGAACCGTCTAAAAAACACGAGCTTAGAGGAGAGATTCATCAGCAGCTACACACGGAGTTTCTACAAAACGGTGAGATGCAAGAATTTTGTCATGTCTGGCAAATGAAAAAGCTGCCTTTATTGGTTTACTGACAAAATGGCGGTAGCAACCAGGTGGAACGAACACTTCCAGACGCTGTTGAACAGAGAATAAATTCGGAGATCAGCAGGAACAGGATCAGAACCGTGGGTGATGACCACGCTGTGGAGCCACGAACACAGGAGGAGGTTAAGGCGATCAGTGGGCTGAAAAACGGCTGCTGGGAAGAACGGTGTCCCGGCTGAACTCCTAAAAGCGGCTGTATGAAGTAATCCACCGCACCGGATCATTGTTAAGATATGGGAGGAAGAACAAATGTCAGAGGAGTGGTTAAATGGCCTTATTTGTCCTATTTTTAGAAAAGAGCATCGACTCAAGTGTAAAAACTATCAAGGCATTACATTGCTCAATTCTGTCTGTAAAGTGCTTTCCCGTATTCTGTTCCGCAGACGAAGACTGTTGGCAGAGTCCTTCGTCAGCGGATACCCAAACTGTTTTTTGTGACGGTCGCTCCAAGACCGATCAGATGTTTACCCTGCGTCAGTTATTAGACAAGTTCTGTGTGTACAACTTATAGACTCATCATCTGTTTGTGAACTTTAAGGCGGCGCACGATACAGTCAAACGAAACGAACTGAAGTTTGTTGCGCTGATTCGTGCGCAAATTCGCTGATGGACGGAAGCTGATGGATTGGGGGTTATGAGCGTAAAACTTTGCGATCTATACTTGGTGGCAAAATGGAAAATGGAGTGTGGCGCAGACACATTGTGACGGCGAATAGCCCCCAGACGTTTGGCAGTGTAAACTACACGCTGACTGCTTTTTTCACCGGGCGAACTCGACGTGCGTCACCGTGACGGATCGAATCAAAAACGAAAACAAACATTGGCTATAGTTAAAATCTGAAAGTCACGGTCGCGTTCCTACAAATTAAAAAGTGAATCAATTTAATCGATATTTAAAAGTGAATTTATTATTCTATTTGATAAAATTAATTTGTTAATTAAAACCTACTTAGCTAAATTACTATTTACAGTTAAAAGTGCGTAAAATGATAATTTGATTACTAATAAATGTCTAATGAAGTAATTCTAAAAATTCTAGTTGAAAAACGTTAACCTCAACTAGTGCTTAAACTACAGGGAAGAATTTCTTTGGTGTAAAATTGTACTGAAAATTTGTAAGTTTAGATAATTATATGAAATAATGTTACTAAAATTAATAAATAACTTACAGCTAAAGCTAAACCCATCAAACCGTTGCGTTTTGCTACAGAAACAGTGCCAACACACATAAACCACGAGATGTATCAAGTACACAAATAGTTGGTAAACTTAGGGTGGCACAATGTGGCAGGCTGCGAGGAGCTGAGCAGCAGAGAACCAGGAAGAGGCCGTAGACTTCGGGGCAGGCCCCGCACCCAATGGATGTGCGCTATCGAGGACGAAGCACGTTCAGTGGGTGTTTGAAGGAATTGGGAAATGGTAGTCTAGCTTCAACAGCACTGGAGGACCTTGATTCGTTCGGCGCAGGATCGATAACGGGCAATTACCTCTAAATAAAATAAGTAGATGTCAGCATTAGTGGCTCACCGTAGCGCTAAAGGAGGTATATTGGAATGGGGTGTACTTACGTCACCTCCAAGAACGACCATACGTATTACCTACTTCCACCAAACTCTTCACCATCGGTACACAGGGAGATCACTCAACAAAACAGAATCACAAATGGAGCTCGTTTTGATAGATGGTCGGTATTTCTCAGACATTATCAATACCTCAACACCTACTAGGGCACTAGCATAGCTTCGGACCACTGCTAGTGATGATTAAAATGATATCGACGTTTTGTCTCGAAACTCCACTGCACTGGCGCAGACAAACGTACTACGAGCTGCAGGCATTACTTGAAGAGATTCCCATCGTACACCTGGCGGAAGTAGCGAGGCCACGGTGGGCCAACCACGTCGCAAGGCTGCCGGACAACTGTGTAGCGAAATCTGTTCTCTTCATGCACCACACCGGCACCAGAAATAGAGGGTCCAACTTGCTAGATGACTTTGTTGGTTGAAGACGACTTGCGTGTATTAAGACGCTCAACGAATTGCCGATGAGTAGTCGTGGACCGTGCGCAATAGAGTGAAGTTCTTGATATAGCAGGAGCCACCCCGGCTCTAAGACGATTTCTTCGTACAGGGGCATGTCATCTGATATTTTAATTGGACCTAATTTAAGGAAGAACGCAGGATCTGTCAGTTTTGCCTCCGCCGGCAGCAGGCATTTTTCATCCCAAATTTTCTGTCGATGAATCGAGCAGCGGTCACAGCCGCTTTTTAAGCTTACGGACGTTATCGCTTGAAATGAGGTACACTTGGGACGCGCAATACACCAATGTATAAGCGCAACCAATGAGGAATCGGTGTGGTTGACTAACCAATGCGTTTAACATCACTTCGGACTGCATAGACGCATTATTCATTTCAAAGTAGTTGTAGTTTGTCTCAGAAAACAACTGGTGCTGGTCTTTCCCAAAGAAGAAAAGGTGGAAGCAGTACTTCGATGAACCTCTCAATGGCGTGCAATTTTATAACAAAGGAAACGAATTCGTTTGTGTTTTAAGCGACGCTCAATGATAGAAGAATGTAAGGAAGCTATCCAGCGGTTGAAAAAAGACAAGGCAGTAGGAAATGATGGTATTGCAGCGAACATTTCAAATCAAAGTGAACTCGGAACAAAGCGACTATCGATTGACTATCATGACTAGAGATACAGAATGACTAGCTAATTACCGAACGATTACTATCCAGAATGCTGTCTACAAAGCGCGTGCTTGGGTCATCTTCCATCAACGGTTGCTACTAGCTAGTAGATTCGTGGGAAGTCATCAGTCCGGATTCATGGAAGTTCGGTCTAAAATGGACCAGATATTTACCTAGCGGCAAATCCTCCAAAAACGTCGTGAAATTCTGAGTCCCAACGTTTAAGTCTGAGGTAGTGTAAACCGGCAGCGAATATGGGGAATTAGGATGGATGATATTCAATGCTGTGTGGGATTTTCTGGTGGATTGTCAAATCTCACATTGTTCTTCGACAAAATGCTTGCTCTGCAAAATTGCGCTAGAAGGTGATATAATGCAAGTGATGATTAACATCCGAAACATGACATTGAACAAGTTCGGTCGATTTGTCCGTCGACGATTTGGATTTTTAGATTAATACCTATACCGAACTAAAAGGCTAGGCAGATGAGATTGGAATGACGCGAGATGCGATTATATTATAAAGGCCTTGTCCTGAGACGTCAGGCCAGTTGTGTATCCAAGCAAGCGAGCTCGCACTCGGACAACACATTCAGTGTTTCCATGGTAACGAAGTAAACTGTGATTTCCACTACGTTAATTAAAATGTCATGCAATATCGTATAATCTAAAGAGCAGTTACTTGGTTTTTTTTTTTTGTTGTTGTTTGTTTTGTTCTCGTATTATCTGCAACTTTCACTGATAAATTTACAAATCTATATCGTCATCGTTATCTATTAGGGAAATAACCTATTGCAAAATTAACGAACATCTTCGCTCTAATAATTTGTTTTAACTGGTTTCTCACCACAAGCAAAAGCATAAACTTCTAGCCTGCGAATATAATATCTATATTTCAGCGAACAATTTGATAAAATCGGGGGTGGGGGGAGAGGCCAGTGTGTCAAGTCGACACCGACCCTGCTTCGGTTAATTTTGGGAAATTCGAAGTAGACGACATGTTTGGCATGTGTTTTTTGTTTTGTTTTAATCATCTTTTAACTTTTCTATTTTCAAGTTTTAATGCTTACGACCGGTTACCCTACCTTAATGCATAACAATAAATTATTTTGTAAGTACTTTTTTACTATAGTGAGATTAAATTTATAAAGAATCCTAGAACGTTAGAACGAACATCATGCGTGTTTTGCTTCTTGAAGTTGAATCGGTTCTGCCGGCTTGCTCATTCTGGTCCGACGAACGGACAAACAATATACTATTCAAACACTGAATAATTAATAACAGTTCATAAGTTGATGATTTTCTTCCGGGACTCTTTTTGGGAGTTAAGAAACCACTTATCTCTACACTGATGATTGGGTTGTAAAATTACGTTTGGGGGTTTTTATCTTGTTCGGTTTATCCTTTTCCACTTCCACTGCGTATGTCTAATAATATATACCCTATGAAATACAGCTAGTTATTGTCGCACTTTTTTTTCTCTCAGCGGAACTTGTCCATTTTCCGTTGCATCCTCAGTCCAGTTTTGCTAAAAGAGGTCTGGCAGCTATATTTGCACATCAATGATTTTTTATAAGTATCTACTTGGATGCTTTGCGTTTTCGTTTGTTCCACGTCTCAACAATAGGAAATTGATATGGAACAAAAGATAATTTTCTCATCTAATAAGAATAAGTACAAAGTTACGATGTTCTTAATTTGTATTGGAAAATTTATACGCGGTATGTTTCAATGCTTATAGGATGCTTACTTCCTGGGGTGGGGTTCATGATTTGGTTCGGTTTTAGCGAGTCAATATTCTGGTTTTGATATGCAGTTCAAGGATCGAGAGGTATTTAATTTGGGAAAGCATCACTCCGAAGATAATAATGATTGGTTGAACAGGAAAAACTTTCGCAACACAATTTTCGTGCAAATACTACTAAAACTAGTACTGTTTTTATTTTTTGTAAGTACCAAAAGCTTCTTTTGAACTAAATTAAATAAACAAAACGTTTTTGTTAAGCTCATAAATATGTAAAATGTACTGGGGAGCAGACTGCGACATGTTCGTATTTGTTCATTCAGCTGATTGTTTCGAGTCTTTCGGCTTTTAACTCCTTCTTTCCTATCATAGAGCAGTAAAAAAGATAATGCACGACGACAAATAAACAAAAAGAATCTTAAATTAAAGAAAAATCTCTCGCACAATAAATAAATTATTACAAGTAGGTATGATAGTAGGTAGATATTTAGCGTAGGAGCGAGTGAGGCGATAAAATGTGCCAGATAAACAAATTACGAGTCATCATTACACAACAATTTGTGAAGATACTGTCAACAGTACCTGCCACTGGGCCGTCCGAATCTACTTCCTGGTGATGAACGGCAGCTGCGGTGCCACGAAACAAGCCAGCACATAGAGAATGCCGAAGAAAAGGTTCAGCTTTGCCGTCTGTCGCGGTACACCGTGCATGGTGGCTTCATTGCGCAGCTGCTTCTCGATCTTGAAAGCTTGCGGCAGCGTCACCATCGGGATCAAGAAAGCACTCGAATATTTCATGCCCAGCACCACGAACATTACGTACGGTGTAAATAGCAACAACGCATACAGGATATAGGACGATGTCTTACCGATTAGGATAGCCAGCGTAACGATTCCAACCTTCTTATCCGATTCGGCATCGCGAGTATTGTTGCTATGCAGAATGGCTTCCGTGTTCAGAGCCAGCGGGATGGCGTAATAGATGGTCATCCACTCCACGTGTCCGGTTTGTGCCATAAAAGCGAACAGCACCGAAATCGGTCCAAAGATAATCAGAATCAACACATCGCCAAGGGCGATGTACTTCAGTCCAATACCACCGGTATAGAGAAAACTGGAGGACAATCCGCCAAAGTAGACCAACGCTAGATGCTCTAGCCTAGCGGGTGACATATACACCAGCAAAATAAACCCAAAACATCCGGCACAGTAAAGAACCGCCCCCAACGTGACAACCTACAAAACAACCAATAACAATTTCGAACAAAAGCAACCAAACGAAATGACACAAACCTCATCCTTGCTAAGAATGTGATCCACCAGCGTTCGATCGTCCGACTTGCGGTTGTCAATGCCCTTCACGAAATCAAAGTAGGTGTTGACCACGTTGCCGGCGCAGTGCACCGTCACCACCGTCAGGATGGTGCACACGAACGACAGGAAATTAAACTCGTGAAATCCCACCGTCCGGTAGGCAAGCGTGGACCCCAGCAGGGTCGGCACCAAGCTTGCCGACAACGACCACGGCCGCAGTGCCGAAAGGTACGTTTTGATTTTCATCAACGGTGCTGCAATGCAATGAAACAGGTAAAAAGTGTAAAATTGAACCAACGTAAACAAAGGCGCGCACCTTTGGTCGAAAACTTACCATCGATCTTTCCGCAGTCTTTTTCCTTCTCATCGTTAGGTTTACTGTTTTCTGAACAGTTACTGTTTAAAGAGTGGTTCTCCATTGGTTGACTGTTAAGCAAATAACAACAGCGTCCTAAATACGCGTATGGTGCAATCACTTTCGCTTTCACCAACCACACCACTACCTGTTGTGCGTATGTCACTTGGGGTCCAACGAAAGATGGTTTGTCCTATTTCTTTTTTTTTTGGAAATTCTTGCCCTTTGTCTCCTTTGTAGCCGCAGCCGATCCCGTATGATTGATCGGTGTTTGTCGTCGAAACTGGTCCTGCCACTTTTCGTGTCTGCCTACAGACAGAGACTGATGAGAGCGATGTTATCTGCTTTGCCGAATGCTGATGCAAGGAGCTAACAGAATGATTTAACGATCGAAGTTTTCTGCTGCTTTTAAATATATTGCACTAAGTTGTATTTGTCGGCCGGTTACAACTACGTCGGTATGTTCTTTATCAATTTTTGATTAATTCTTTTGGATAAAAGATGCTGTGCTACCGAGTACCGAATACCGATGTTTCTTTCGCTTGTCACGTCATCCAAAACCGACGAAGACAAACCAGCAGAGCAGAAGCTGCAAAGAACTGTCAAAACGGTTTTTGAGGGGACCACCGATGGTACTATCGATTTAGAACAGGGCAGGATTTACGTTTTCTAATTTTTCTTTATAAAATAATTAAAAAAGTTTAAAAAATTTACTTTTTATTTTGCAGGCCTCTCTGATTATTTTGATATTAATTTTGTAATAATCCAACCACGGGAAATGGAGAAAAGCGATCATACATATAAGCAATATACGCTCTTAAATAAGTCTTCCTGTAAATAGGTTGGATTTAACTAAAAGCCGGTTGAAACTACTCGAAATGCCCTTAAAGTGTACAAACTCAAATTGTGGGTAAAAAATTCAACCAATTTTGGTTACTTGCTACCGATAATTGAATTGTTTTCTGCACTCTTAAATGATTCTACCCGGAAATAATTCGAATTTAGCTAAAGCTGGGTTGAAACTACTCAAAATACCCTTAAATTATTCTCTGTGATAAATAACGCACTTTCAAGTTCCTACTGCCAACTTTTTGGTTGAAAAACTACTCAAAATCTGTGTTTGTAGACGTTAAGGGCATTTTGAGTAGTTTTAACCAAGTTTTAACTAAATTCAACCAATTAAGACTGTGAACCATTTCGCGAAATTTTTAACTTTTTAGTTGAAATTTGACAGTTCGATGGTTATTTCTACTCGAGTGGTTAAAATCAGTTCAGAATGCGAACCATTTCATATTTGACAGATTGTTGTTTTACTCAATGAGAGCATATATAAGGTGAGGATGAAGATATGTTTCTATACCAGCGAATTTATTTATTCAGCCCATGTTGGAATCGGATGAATTTTTGGTGTTCATTTGCACCTATTTGATAGATAAAACTTATCTCAGTTCATTTGGGGCTGAATAAACAAATTTGTTATATGTTAAACATCCATACATTGGTGAAAAAAAATTCAAGGAAAAATCAGTGAAACACATCGAAGCCCTTTCCTCACTTGTGGTATATCTCATTGGCTCTCAGAACTTGGTTAAAACCACCCCATCACCATCTCTATATCGAGCTGCAGTGAACGTCAGCGACAGCATGTCCGGGGCTCAAAATTTGGCAGCGGGCCCAAATCAGACTGCTGGCATTTGAATGAAACGCAGTGCTGACATGCTATCTCATTTTCGCACACACGAGATGTTGGCGGCGAAAACATGGTTGCCTACCGATGGGGTGGTTAAAACTAACCATGCTCCCGAGCAGGGTTATTTTCGAAAAACCATCGAACTGTCAAATTTTAACCAAAAAGTTAAAAATTTCGCGAAATGATTCACAGCCTTACGGGTAAACTCATTTAAGAGTGTGTGACAAATAGCGCACTCTGAAGTTCCTACTCTCAATTTTTTGAATGAAAAACTACTCAAAGTCTGATTTTGTACGCTTCAGGGCATTTTGAGTAGTTTTAACAAAATTTTAGCTAAATCCAACCAATATGAAGTATTCCACCACGCACACATATAACGATTTTTTGACATTAGTTGGGGCTCTCGCTGAAGCTGTTTGCAGTAGGAATAATATCAACAACATAAAAATCCAAACTCCCGGATCCTCCCCTCCACTCTTTGCTCCCCTCTGAACCCTACACATACGAGCCCCAGCAAATGTTATTCTCGTTTAGTGATGAAACTGCAATATACTTCATAGCTCCTTTGAATATCTTCTGACTTACTGCCTATTGTCATTTGTTTGATAGCATAATATCAATTATAAAAGTCAACCCCGGTGAACAAATAGGCATATTCAGAATTGATATTGATTCACTAGAAGTAGCACGTATTTCGTTTTTATTTGCCCCGTTCCCGAAAGTCTTTTCCGGCAGTTCGTCCGCTTCGGTCATCGATATT
This sequence comes from Sabethes cyaneus, assembly GCF_943734655.1. Classification (NCBI taxonomy): domain Eukaryota; kingdom Metazoa; phylum Arthropoda; class Insecta; order Diptera; family Culicidae; genus Sabethes; species Sabethes cyaneus. Next base: position 238,064,830 of record NC_071355.1, read on the forward strand.
CCGTGCGCTTTTTGGACCTCACGCTTACAAGAGTGATGCTGAAATGTGATTGTAGTTTTTTTGACGTAGGACTACGTCTTACGGCAAGTTTTAAGATAGGGTGTCATTCCAAAAAATCGAAAAATGCGAGCGTCACGAAAAATGAAAGGTTTTGAGCGCTAATAGCTCAGCGGTTTTCCCATCGATTTTCAATATTCTTACACCAATCGATCGGAAAATCTTCTAAGAATTGACCCAAATGAAGAAAAGTGTGGATTCTTGATGTTAAACTATTGAAAAGTTGAAAATAATGAACCTATGTTTTACCAGAATTCTCGCTTCGTGATTGGTTGGATGATTCTTTGCGATGATCTAAACCTATACCAATTTGATATCTGTGCTTGGGAAGTAAGCCAAAACAAGTGACCAAGTTTCCTCGTTTCAACAAGATTTCTTAACACCGTGGTTAAACCTAGACCATTTTGATGTCCTTGCTTGGGAAGTACGCCAGAAAGAGTGACATAGCCCCCTCGTGCCAACAGATTTCTTACGAACGCGATTAAACCTAGTCTAATTTGATGTCTGTGTTAGGGAAGTGTGCCACAAAAATGACACAAGTTCGTTGTCCCAACAGATCGCAAATTCTTTACTGCGAGACGATTAAACCTAGGCGAATTTGATATCTGTGTTGGAAAAATGTGCTACAGCTGTAGTGTTCGATTATAATACGACTCTGTATGAAGGTGAAATTAGTCATCATCGTTTCTGCCAATTTCAAAAGCAGTTTTTTTGTTTGAAACAAAAATTCGGTTTATGAAAATATATTCGCTGTGTTTAGATTGGCAAGAAGAATGCAGTATATACATTTTTATAAACACAATCCCGCTTTTGGGCCCAAAAGCTGTTTCCGAAATTGGGCTTTATGACGAAAAGTCAATAACTGCTAGTTTCCCGTGAATACGCATGCTTACCGTTTCATTAGAAGTGTATTGAAAAGATGTGCTGTTGATAAAATAGGATTGAATTGGTAAAATCCCTTCAACGTGGGGAACCATGAGTAATAAAAACAATCTTTAATTTCAGTAAGGTAGCAGGAAAGCAATAGTTTGTGTTCTTGATTTTGTTAAATTGTTTTCAAATGCACAATCTTTTGAGAATTGAACGTATGCAATGTTACTACTTTGATAAATGTTACATACAACGCATGTAGCATGTATATATGTTGCATATAGCATGTACACATGAAGAATCGAATGATTACAAGCATGAATACATGCTACTATCACTACAAAGTGACTTACGTAGTCCTGCGTCACCTATATATGCGGTCGTGTCTTGTACACAACTCCTCTGATTTTTTTTTCGTTGCCAGTTCTGAGGAAAGAGCATCCACTTATCTATGTTTATTCTACTATCTATTCGCGACTACGAAAGTAAAAGATTTTTAGGCTTGTTCGCTCTTACTCTTACACGAAAACCCATGCACGCTATGTTCGAAGGCACTTATTATTTCACTTTCATGTACCTACCTCTTCACAGGCTGTTAATATTGATCAAAACAAAGAATTTAAAAAAAGGTCTTAAATTATTCTATCGGGTTTATTGAAAAATTCAATTTTTAAGTTTATATAGGGGTCATTCCCTCTAAAGCGATCTTACCCATTGTAATCGACCACCTCCGATTTGAACCAAATTTGGTATAATTGTTCATTCCAACCTCAATTTCCAAAAGTTTTGTACTGATTGATCAATTGGAATTCATTAGGAGACAACTCACTGAATGCCACTGAAAGGGGGCAGTGGCATTCAGTGAGTTGTCTCCTAATGAATTCCAATACGATTGCTGACAGTGTTTGTTTATCCAAAAGTTTGGTTGCTACAGTTACTGTTTTGTTTGTTTGTAATTTTATAGTAACAAATCAAAGTCCGCCTTGTCAGAGATGCAAGCGCCACGCAACGGGAGCATTACCACATGCTTTCAAGATGGCGGTTGGTTTTTACGCACCCCACGAGATTAAGATGAATGTCGGTTCACTGTGGTAATTCGTAGCATAATGTTTATTTGGCAGCATAAGGTGAACGGCTCACTGGTAACTTTGATCTTTTGTTCAGACTGAAATTGAAATCCTCCACTTTGTTCAACGTAGATGATGGTATGACGGACCATGAAAAATAGGAGAGACCGATTCTTGTCGCTTGCTCTGGTATATAACAAGTGGTAAGCCGGTGAACAGCATTATTCAAACACTAGCTGCGTTACTGCCAACATCTTATCGGCATGTCTGGACGCGGTAAAGGAGGAAACATCAAGGGCAGCGAAAGTCACGCTCGAGCCGTGCGCGTCTGCAGTTCCCGGCCGGTTGAATTCACCGGCTGTTGAGGAAAGGAAACTATTGAAGCTGGAGCTGGCTGCCGTGATGGAATACTTAGCTGCTTGAGTTGGCAGGAAATGCTGCTCGAGACAACAAAAACACCAGAATTATCCCACGTCATTTGCAGCTGGCCACCTGGACTGGTATTTCATCGTTACTTATGACAATACACGAACGGCTTCGTCAATCGCATGGCTGCTGAAGCTTTCCGGTTGGTTCGTTGCAAAAAGCTGTGCCTGGTTTGCATGCAACTGCAGTTATCGGTCCAATTTACCGAAAAGAAAATTACGTTAAGTGCGTTAGTGTAAGTTTATTGCAAGCTGGAGGTATCATAATCAAGCAATCGGTCCTTTTAAGAGCCACACAACGATTGAAGAGTTTATTATATTTTCTTGCCCAGTCAATACCATAATAACACTGGCAACGAGGGAACAGTTGAATTTTTCGCCGTTGCGGATGACCAACGAATGGCGGGAATAAGTTTTCTGGTCACGGGCGACATTTTCTGCCACTTCCAAAACGTCTGCAGCTTGTAATTGCTTTATTATCAGTGTTCTTCTTTTGTAAGCCGCAGAAAAGTTTTGCGCAAAATTTTCGGCTTTTTTTAAAAATCACGCGTATTGTCTTCCGATTACGTAGAAACATATCATGAAAATTTATTTACTATTTGGTTTAGTGTGACTTCGATTCGTTTTAATAAAACATTCAATCAATTCATGGAAATAACGTCGAAATCGGTTGAGGATTAAACGTATACAATGTTACCACTTTGATCAACGTTACGTATGTAGCACATATGTGTTTGTAGCGATTCGTCATGTGTACAGAATCGTATTACTGCATACATGGATACATCCTACTATCGCTACAAACAGACTTGCGTCCCAAGTAACAACGGTAGCAATTGCTGTTTACTGGCTGCTTCAAGGCGATCAAAGCTGCATAAAGTAAGCACTTAAATGGTGGTTGAACAAGCGATATTTAAACTACTTTAAGTTCTTCAAAGGCTGATAAGCATGTTTAATAGCGGATTTTTCTGCTAAGCAATCCGCTTCAAAACAGCCATAAACATCAAACTGTTTTACGGCTGCTTAAAGTGTACAGTAGAGGTTTTCATTAGCTCACAGCTTTCAAACTACTTTAAAGGTGTTAAAGTGGCTTTACAAACTACTATCAAGTTTTCATTCGGCTCTCAGCACACATACTGTCAGATAGAATTTCGCCATTCGGCTGACAGCAAAAGTTTGTCAATTATCGACATTATCGACTGCTTTCAGGTGTAAAGATATTCCCACTGTCTGTTCTGCAGATGCAGATGGGGCGGATCATACGCTGAGTGCTTATGGACTAGAAGGTAGCAGATTCAATTCCCGAAAAAACACATGCATTTTTAATTAGCATGCTTATACAAATTAAAGTTATCCGAAATTAAAAATATCGCGTTTGACAATGTTTACGGCAAAAAAAATCGTGTTTCATTTTTTTTAATTTAAAAATAGAGTTTTTGGCTGCATAAAGGTTGATGGGGTTAGCAACATAAGGCTGAAAATCATAAGGCTGAAACACGAAGGGATGAAATTCGAAAGGCTGAAAACTAAGTAAGCCCTACATAAGGCTGAATGGACAAAAGGTCGCGTCGTAAGGCTGAATGTTCGAAAGGCTGAATAACGAATGGCTGAAACTTTGAATAAACAATGTGTATGTAATGCTAAAGGCAGAAATTTCAGAATTTTTCACAACTTCAACTTAAATCGAAGAAAACTTAATTAATTTTTGATAATTTTTTATAAATTATGAAAAATAGTTACACTACATTTTATAGTGTCCAACGGGGAAAGCGTATCATTTAAGCTTAACTTGTGCACTGAGAAGGCATTGCATGCTTTTCATCTCGTTTCAATGTGTTCCAGTAAATTTTTACAATGATCCCATGTTTATGTGCCAAACACATTCCTAGATGAGTCAGGACGAGACGGCCGCAGGCCGCGAGTGTTCGCCGGCGACCCGCCCTATTTAGGTGCAAGCATTTTCCTGGGTTTACTCACTAGTAGGGGTTATCCCTTAGTTGAATCCGAACAAGCGGTAACGAGTAAGTACAGCATATAACGAACACTTGAGCAGGCAGAAAGCCGCGAAAGTTTTATGACATACTCGCCCGTATGAATAAAACAGTTCTGTTTGCTTTGCTTTCCCCTGGCAAACCTTATAGACGAAGTAAAGCATACTCATTCACTCATACGAGAATTTTTTAACTGCAATATGTAGTTAAATCCAATGACTCGAACTATGAATGGCAAATAATAACTGTAGCAGAATTTGACTCAGAAATAATCCTTATTGTAATAAAGCTGTAATATTTGGCAATAGTCTGTGAAACAATGCGCTTCTTTTCAGCCTTATATATTTTTCAGCCTTATGATGTTTCAGCCTTTTGATTTTCAGCCTTTCGGTTTTCAGCCTTTCGATTTTCAGCCTTTCGTAGGAAACCCATTGTGCAAACTGGCTGTTGAAAAGTGCGAAAATCCTCCATTAGGCTTCATTGCAGCTTTAAAAGCAGCTATTAACAAGCTCGACGCTTGATAAAATCACCAGATTTAGTTTTTTAAGAGCTGAAAAAAGGTTTTTATTTTTAACCCTAAACCTCCCTAAACCATAGTTCAGCCACAGGTTGAATAAAATCAGCAATAAAAGCGTTTGATCAGCCTGAAACCAGCTTGAACGCACGCGAAAAGGTGGATATCCGGCTGTAAAGTCTGTCGATAAAGAAGGTTCAAGTCTTAGAAAAGACATTTAAACCCAAGGCTTTGCTTTATTACTCAGATATCTGAAGATTTGTACATAAAATGTGTGAAGATTTAAAAAAATTGTTTTTTACCGAAAAACTCGCTGTTCGAGCAGTTTCTCTTCATTTTCGAGTAGTTGCAAACATGCGTGTTTAGAGAAATCTGGCATCTCTGCCCGCATCCGAAGCTGCCATCGTAAACGTCAAAATAGGATTTCGGTTTTCGGATTTCAGCGTGTTTTTGTGTGCGACCTATTTTGTTGGCGGTCGGCGTTTTCCGGCAATAATTTGCTTTTACAAGCTGCTGCTTATTTTAACTTTAGAAAAAACGTTTTAAAAACGTGCTTAGTTAGCCAAACAACGGCTACCATTGAAAGGATGGCACTGAAAATCACCGGCAAAACTGAGGGACAGCTTCAACTGCATCTCACTACCAAGCAGAAGCAGTAAGTATTAATTTACCTGAATTTCCACCACGATGTGGTTCGAATAATTATGATCCTCGTAGATTTGCTGTCCCAGATGTCCCGTACTCCATCCGAGCCAACGTAAGCAATAAAGAATTGAATGTACTGATTAATACATTGTTAAAAGATTCCGATAACCCCGAGGCGGGTAAAGTGGAGTTCGATTTTCTGCTGAATGGAGAATTTGTTAAAATTCCTCTCGGACAACATCTGAAGGAAAGAGAAATATCTTTTGAGGACACAGTTGAGCTGGAATATGTTGAGCGGTACCCAGCACCGGAACCGCAGGACTGTTTGCTGCACGACGATTGGGTTTCGGCACTTGAAGCTCGTGAGGGATGGATTCTGACGGGATGTTATGATAACACCTTGAATCTGTGGACCGCTAAGGGAAAGCACAAACTTACCATTCCGGGACATATCGCACCGGTCAAGGGTGTGACATGGATTTCGTTGAATGAGGAACGGGGTGTGTTTGCAAGCGCATCACAAGATCAAACGGTCATGCTGTGGGAGTGGAACGTGGCTGCCAATTCGGTGGAGTGTGTCCAGGTGTGCAAGGGACACGAACGCGGAGTGGACTGCATTGCAGCCAATCAAAGTAAGACCCGAATGGCAACGGGAAGTTGGGATACGATGTTGAAGGTATGGTCCACGGATGTACGAGAGGACAGTGAGGCGCAGCCTTCGACCAGCAAACGTCAAAAGTTGGATCAAAGTAACCCGCGAACACCGATACTTACACTGGCCGGGCATCGAGAGTGCGTCTCCGGCGTTCAGTGGATTGACGATAATACAATCGTGACCTCTTCGTGGGATCATACGATAAAAATATGGGATCTTGCTTTGAGCGGTGTGAAGTCGGAAATTTCAGGTCAGAAATCGTTCTTCGATTTGAGCTACTCACCGTTGAATGGGTTGATTATTGCTGCTTCACCGGATAAAAATTTGCGATTGTACGACCCTAAATCGAACCGTAAGTACTGGTTCTGTATGTTCAAAAATGAGTGATTTCACACATGTTTTTATTTGCAGAGGGTACTATAGTTAAAAATACGTATCTTGGACACACTCAGTGGGTTCAATCCGTTTGTTGGAGTACCACCAACGAATATTTGTTCGTATCTGGTGCCTATGATAATCACGTTAAATTGTGGGACTATCGCAGCCCAAAGGCACCGATTTTTGAGCTGATTGGTCACGAAGACAAGGTGCTGGCCTGTGACTGGTCCAATCCAAGTATCATCATCTCCGGTGGGTCAGACAACTCGGTACGAGTTTTTAAATCAAAAGTTGCAACACAAAAGGAATAATAACACATTTGTAAAATAGACTAACAGTTGGATATATTTAGCATAAAAATATATTGAGTAAACTTAGTTCGCTTGTAGCTCTGTATAAAAATTGAAAACCTGCTCAATTTGCTATTTACAATGTTAAATTCTACGAAATTGTTCTTCTAAGGCAGAACGCAATAGTGTTCGTCGATTGTTTCTTTGCCGGTTCCACCGATTCGACGCGGAAATCTCATAAGGCACGTTTCACATTTTATTGTCTCACTGGCAGAATCATCGTCACTTTCGGTCGGTAAGCTTGGCTCACGAAACAGATTCCTTTCCAACCAATCGTCATCGAAACCGAAATCGGTCGGTTCGTGCTGGTCGTCCAGTATTTGGGCCGAACCTCCCCAGCAACGCTCCAACATTGGCACATCGGAATCGTACTCCGAGTCATCTACGTCGCTTAGAAAATGATAGGAAACCTGCAGCTGTTGGTGGTCATCCTTTCCGTCGTATGATTCTTCTTGCCCTTCCTGCTGTTCCAAACGAAATCGTTCCAGGAAATCGCTCTGATTGCCTTGCAGCATCTTTCGAAAGGCGCAAAATCTTTCAATATTGCGATAGCAGCTTAAGCACACGAAACTCCGCAGTTCATCCACGTCGATTATCTGCAACAATAGAAGTCAACATCAGTTAGTGATGGTCCCGTAAACTAACCACACGTGTAGAGCAGACTCACGTTGATCTGAGTGCACTGGTAGACTTTCTCCAGAAAAGAGGGATGCTGCTGGTGCAATGCTCCCAGTGGCCACATTTGCCGGCGATGACGCAAACAGAACCGACAAACACAGTCCAGATTGTCATCCATATAGAACAGAAAATTGTATTCTAATTTGAAACTGAGATAATCGGAAAATTAAGCGCCAATCCAATATGTTCTTTTGTCTTATTGCACTGCATTGTTAGTAAATATACGAAACGAGCAATGTCTCGAGTTGTCAAATTGATAAAAAAAAATATTCGAGCAGTAACTCGCGCACGCACGTGTTGAACCTGTTGAACAGCTCGAAAATTGCAAAACCCGCGGCCGCGATTGAAAAATAGTTTTTTAGATGAGTAAAAGATTTTTTTCTATTCTGCCATTATCTTAGAAGATAGCACAATTATATGGAAATAATTTCTTTAACTCATATTTGAGATTTTACCAAGCCGCTCAACGATTTTTTTTTGAATATTTTCGACGTAGGACTACGTCTTACGGCAAGGCTTGGCTAGGCAGTGTGTCGTTGCAAAAAAATTACCTCGAAAACTGATCAGGTTTTGAACGCTGATAACTAAGCGACTTCCTGATCGTCTTAGTGCATTATTTCTTATTTATTTATCACTAGCTGACCCGACAAACTTCGTATTGCCACAAATTAAACTGTGTTGTACATACATCGTGAATTTTGGATGACCTTTGTCACAATCTTGAGTTTTGCAAGTTTCTGGGGAGTTCATGGGTGTTTTAATATACAAATTTTCCTCACAGTAAAGTAGAAAACAACTGCCCCCTTTGCTTAGCCTGATAAAATAAACCGGATAGCATTTAAATATTCGCCATCATTACAAACCATTTCGCCGAATACCATTTTGCGGAACACCAATTCTCAGTTAACCATAACGCGGAATATAGAATTTCGCAGAATAACATTTCGCAAAAAAACTTACGCGGGATGTACCATTTCACGGAAAATCTTTTCGTAGAAAGTACCATTTCGCAGGGGTGACCCAACTGAAGGAAAGTAATAGAGGTCAGTAGATCTAGGAAAATAAATAAACCTAGCTAGAGGTGATCTCTACGGGGGGCTGCCACCCGCAATGGCCGGCGCTTTCGACGGTAGGTCGGCGGCAACACTCGCGGCCTATGGCCGACTCGCGCTGAATTATCTAATGTTACTATTGATAGTTTTTGGTGGTCTTGTTACTGATTAATGTTTTATGAAAGAGTCTAAAATTTCTCGAGTTCGATTAGTTTTTGAGTTACGCAAAAATTTCTGTTTTATTTGTATGATATTCCTTATCCCCCTACTACTGGGACAGAGGGGGAAAAGATTCCTGCCTCCAAAACCTCCCACATGCCTAATTTGGTTCCATTTGCTTGATTACTTCTCGACTTATGAGGAAATTTGTATTTCATTTGTATGGGAGCCCCCCCTCCTAAAAAGATAAGGGGTCTCAATTCATCATAGAAAAAATTCATGCCTCCAAAAACACCCACATGCCAAATATGGTTCCATTTGATTAATTAGTTTTCGAGTTATGAGGAAATTTGTATTTCATTTGTATAGGAGCCCCCCCTCCTATAGTGGGGAGGGGTCTCAATTCACCATTGAAAAAAATGTTGTCTCCCTAAACACCCACATGTAAAATTTTGTTCCATTTGCTTGATTAGTTCTCGAGTTATGCAGAAATTTGAGTTTCATTTGTATTGGAGCCCCCCCTCTTAGTGGGAGGAGGGGTCTCAAACCATCATAAGAACCTTCCCTGGCCCCAAAAACCCCTATATGCAAATATTCACGCTGATCGGTTCAGTAGTTTTCGATTCTATAAGGAACATTCGGGCTGACAGACAGAAATCCATTTTTATAGGTTTAGATTTGTATGGGAGCCCCCCCTCTTAGTGGGGGGAGGGATCTCTAACCATCATAAGCACCTTCCCTGGCACCAAAAACCCCTACATGCAAATTTTCACTCCGATCGGTTCAGTAGTTTTCGATTCTATAAGGAACATAGAGCAGACAGAAATCCTTTTTTATAGGTATAGATATCAACAGACTTACATGGTCCCAGTGGTCAAGTGTATAAATAGTAATAAAAATAACATACCTTATAAAAACGACGGGTAAACAAATTAATTGAACCGGCTGAAGAAGCAGAATGTCGGCGACTAGCAGGGTTTTCGAAGTATCCCTCCGTGTGGAAAGAATATCCAGGTAGATCAGCAGACATCGAGCGACGGATTCGATTCGTTCAGAGCTGTTGTGGTAGTTCCGGTTCCACACCGCAGAACAGTACTCCAGTGTCGATCTGACCAGCGAGCAGTATAATGCTCCAACCGGCGTTGGAGAGCGACGGGTACGAGAGAATATTTTTAGATCTTTGGCATACGATAATCGTGGTCCTTCAAGCACGAGGTTCACGTCGTTGAAATAGAGCAGGAATATGGAGCCTCACAGTCACCTCACCTAAATTTTTTAGGTGAGAGCACATTTTGCGATTCTCAGGTGACTCCGCTCACCTGGGTGACTGTACAAATCAAATGGGGCCGGTAAGGTGAGGTGAGGGTGACTGAGAATAGAACCTCCTGAGAATTATTCCTCGGTAATTGTACACATCTCGCTTGTTGCCTTTTTTGTGCACAGGAAACATTTGAGCAGATTTCCAGCAAGCCGGAAGAATACCACTGGAGATGGACTTATGGAATACCGCCAGAGTGTAAGCGATCTGCGACCTGACGAGACTTTTCTACGCGCAGCCCTTTTTCGCTCGAAGCAGGACTGTGCATTTAGCAACATGAGAGCGAAGTCGCGTCGCGTCGCAGTCGCTTTTGCTCTGTACGGGGCCGTAGTCTAAGCAAACAAGAGTGCTGCTTCAAGAAAGCGGACGGACTGCGTATTAACAGTGGAAATCATCTCGTTGTTTATAGCCAGATCACTCGGAGCTTGACCGTATGATGGGATGTTGCCTCAAAGGCAGCTTCAATGCGATAAATCATAGAGAAGGGCAGCTCGCATTCCTTGTGCTGCTCATTCATAAACTTGTATGGAAATTTTTCGTAGAGCGGCACTTTTGATGATTTGAGTCTACGCCATTCACTCGTTTGCCAGGGAGCACGTGAGCCGAAACGTTTTTTTTTTCGCTTCATGTCTATCAATGACATACGACATGATTGACTGTAACTGTGACGTGACACTGTACCTGTCGCGAATGCTGGTAGCGCCGGTATGAAGTACAGAAAGAGCCGGATCGGGGTACAGGAAACCGCATTGGGTTTGCCTTTTGCCTTCACGTTATGTCGGAAAGATTGAAGTCTCTAAGTCTCGAATGGACACGAGAGTGTCCCCGAGATGTGCACGAAACCCATCTCTCGATCCAATGTAACCCTGATCAGTCACGTCGGTCGCTTCAGTTTGTTCGGAAACCCGTGTTGGTACATTATCTGCCATTAGCTGGTTTCGATCGACTGTCCTATGCTACTTTGAAGTCGATAAAGATCCCGACATTTCTGAAAGTTATATCGGATAGCAACAATTTGGTCCGTCTCTAAGCAAATGTATGATCGATTTTTATCACAAACTTCGTAAAACCCCAACTAGCAGTTATTTTCAATAGGTATTTATTTTGAATATCTCCACTAGCTTTGTGGTGATTTGTGCTGATACAACACGGAAGAGGGTAGAAGTGCGTTCCAATCCAGGGGTTCCGCAGGGGTTCCGCAAGGTTCTATACTGGGCCCCGGTGTTGTGGAACGTCATGCATGACGAGGTGTTGAAGCTAAAGTTCCCGGTAGGGGTGGTAATTGTCGACTTTGCGGACGACATTACCTTGGAAGTCTACGGTGAATCCATCAGAGAGGTTGAGTTGACGGCTGCCCACTCTATAAGCATTGTAGAAAATTGGATGCGCTCCAGGAAACTGCAACAACCGCAAGTCGGTGCAGCAAACAAAGATCAGCGTCGGGGACTACACTATTTCGTTAACGCGGTCCTTAAAACTCCGGGGAGTTATGGTCGACGATAAGCTCAAGTTTGGGAGCCACGTCGATGACGCCTGCTTCCACAGTTATTTCGGCCCTGCAGACGGCTTCCACAGTTATTTCGGCATTGTCTCGTATGATGTCTAATAGCTCTGCGGTATATGGTAGCAAGCGAAGGCCATTAGCCAATGTGTCCATACTTAGGTATGGCGGGCCGGTGTGGTCATCAGGGTTAGGAACCAAAAGGTAAGCTGGAAAGTACCTATCGTGTCATGTGTTTGAGAGTGGCGAGTGCGTATCGCATAGTTTCACATGACGCAATCTGCGTCTTAGCGGATATGATGCCTATTGGCATCATCATCAGCGAGGATGTAGAGTGCTTCAACTAACGTGGAACTAGAGGCATACGGAATACCACAAGATCGGGCTTTAGTTGATATTCAGTGCTGTCCGCCCTAATCGGAGATTCATCGGAGTTCACTATAAAGCTGTGTCGGCTAACCTCTATTGTTGCTGGGCTGCTGCTGTTAATATCGGGCGTCGTCAGTGATAACTTACGTAAATACAAAAAAATTGTCTTTGTATCGCCTTCTCATTAGACACAAGACAGATGATATAGTCAAACGTGTGCCTATGAGAACGCTTTACGAACACTATGATAGGCTAGTACACCCTGTTGTCGTCAGGAGCCACTTATTTGACGATTGAATCTGCAAAGAGTGGTGTATCTAGTTCTTTAGATACCGTCATCCGGGGCGAGATTGTGCCAAAAAAGTATATATTTTTGTTCTTTAGCTCAGTATACACACAATTTAGGAACTAAGTTGATTTCGAAGCTGTCAATATATACTAAATTGTTCAATTAACAACTACCGTAGAGATGGTCTAGTTACAATGAAACCTAATTTTACTGGAAGTGCATCAACTTTGACACAATCTCACCCCTTCTAGGGGGTGACATTGTGCCAAAAACATAAAGTTTGGCTAAAAACCTAAACAGTGAACATTAGCATGTTTATAAACAATACACATAAAGATCAGTATAAAGTAGTTCATATGTGGCCGTCCATGAACTAAGTGGACTATTAGGGGCAGGGGGTCGGCCAAAAACAACGCATCATACAAAAAATATGAACGAAAATAACCCGGAGTGGTCTGAAATAACTAAAAATGAGTTCGTAGTCAATGGAGAGCCTTTATATAGCCAGTAGCATTTCTAGGGTTAACAAGGGGGAGATATATGAAAGGGTGTATCCTAAGGAAGCATACCTATTTGATTATTTAACAAAAGTAACCATTACTTCGTTCAAGAACCCGCGGCCGCAGAACATGTGGCCTATCCTACCCCCCTCCCCCCTCGTTAAAACTGGCAGTTTATACACGGTATAATATATTCGTCTTATATTAGAGTGTTTATTCAAAGTATCTGAAATTTCCAGAGAAAAAGTAAAAATTAATTTAAATTATTTAGCAGACCTATGATGCAGTTTGCTCCAAAATGGATGATGCAATCTAATCTGTCAAAATATTGTGCTCAATAGCAAAGAATGTGAGTGTGCTGGTGTATACTGACGTATTTTTGTTGTGTATGTGAAATCCACAAATTGGATCGATCATTATGGCTTGGCACAATCTCACCCCCGTGAAGCTCGAAAAGTACAAAGTTTCGAAAAATATTATTTTCGTAATCAAAACTTATCCAACACATAATAACCTTTCGAAACATTGTAAATGATTAGTTTATATACCTTCAAGATAGCAAGTTGATGCGATTTCTTGTTTGGGTTGGTTTATGCGGGACATTTTTTACAAGCGTTATTTCCGCGTATTTTTGATCGCGAACTTTGAAACCCTGCTTAGGCTAAATAGTTTGCTAATATTATCTGTGTTCCATTCTAAGTTATGAATAAATATGTTATGTTCATCATCATTTTGAATTTAAGTCACCAGTTTCTACAGATATAATAAATTTTCACATATAAACATTTTTGGTTTTTGGCCCAATCTCACCCCCGTGGCCCAATGTCACCCCGGATGGCGGTAATCTAAGATGCGGGCCCCAAGCGGCCTGGTAAACCCGGTAAACGAAAGCCGACCCAAGTAACAATTTCAGGCTGATCAAACGCTTTTATAGCTGATTTTATTCAACCTGTGACTGATCTATGGTTTAGAATTAGAAATAAAAACCTTTTTTCAGCTCTTAAACATGTAAATCTGGTGATTTTATCAAGTATCAGGCTAATTAATAGCTGCTTTCGAAGCTACAATGAAGCTTAATAGAAACTTTTTTGCGCTTTTAAATAACCAATAACCAAAATAACCAACGAGAAATAGTTTTGCAATCTGCTTTTCCAGTCGCTTAATCAAAGCTTCACCAACCTTTCTGCAGCCAAAAAAAAATCTATTTTTAAATTTAAAAAAAAATGGACCACGTCATTTTTATTTTGCCTTGAACGGGATATTTTTAATTTCGAATAACTTTAATACGTATAAGTAAGCTAGCTAAGCTAAATAAAAATGCATGTCTTTTTTCCGGGAATTGAACCTGCCATCTTTTGATCTATAAGCACTCACCGTATGATCCACCCCATTTGCAGCTGCAGAACAGACAGTGAGAATATCTTGGTAAAAGTTTGTAAAGTCACTTTAACACCACCCTCTGCAGCCTTAAAGTAGTTTGAAAGCTGTGAGCCTAATGAAAGCTTCCATTCTACATTTTAACACCTTTAAGCAGCCGTAAAACGGTTTGATGTCTATGGCTGTTTAGAAGTAGATTGTTTAGCAGAAAAATTCGCTATTAAGCTTGTTTATCAGTTTTTGGGAGAGAACTGGTTTGAAAAACTTAAAGTAGCTTAAGCATCGCTTATTTGAACACCATTTAAGTGCTTACTTTATGCAGCTTTGATCGCCTTAAAACAACCCGTAAACAGCTATTGCTCTTGCAATTCAGCTACCGTTTTTACTTGGGGAAGCACGTTTCAAAGTTGCTTCGCACCTTCTGTGTAGCTTTCGCTATGTGAAAGTAACTGCTCGATTTTTCTTCAGTTTGACAATGACAACTTTGTTGACACCAGCAGACAGTACACAGAAAGATTTCGAAGATTTTGTAAATATTTACCAAAACAAACTGAGTGAAGTTGTTAATCATTTTTTCTTGGTTGTTTTTTGTTAAAAATCTTAAGATTTAGACGAGGTAGGTTTTTATTAAGTTAAAGAAATTAAATCAAATTAATATAGGATTGCTGTGTACTGCTGAGACTTGCACACGGTCTGGTCAATTTCCCTAAAGTGACTTCGTGCGGATTTGATGAGCAAACGCGCGTAGAGTGATGTCGATGTCGATTATTAATTGACTTTCGTGGGAAAATGAAATGTGCTGCATCGTTTTGCAAAAGTAAAGTGCACAGAGCATCCAACGGTATAGGTTTTTTCCGCTTTCCCAAGGACATCGTCACGAGACAAAAGTGGATTGATTTCTGTCGGCTGCTGCCGAATCGACAAGTGACAGCCAATTCGCGTCTTTGTAGCGTAAATAAGCAGAATAAATTATAGTCCGTTGACGACTATTATCGTTCTTCCATTTTAGCTCCATTTCAACTACGAACGTGACCTGTACGTAGCCAGCAGGGGAGGTAAACTTTTAACCATACCGGGAGCGGTTCCGACATTTGGAAATGTACAAAATTTGAATGCAAAATATGAGGGAAATGAACGAGCAATGGTTTGTCAGCGTGTTGAAGAGAATGAAAGCGAAGGTTCTATAAATTATACCAGCATGAATGATGACCATTCATATTATGTTGAACGAAACCAGCGACCACAGCTCGGACTCGACGAAAGTTCCGTTTGTCAACTGGAGTCGAAATTGTTCAAAAAAATGAGTGAATATGATGCTATCCACATTTGTGATCACCAGTATGCTCGACCAGCATATTCTTTCGACGACGTGGATGACGGGCCAAAGCCATTGGCCGAAACTGAGCCGATCATAAAGTTCAAAACTGTTCTGTAATTTAAAAACCAATAATGAGCACAATGTACAACGGTTAACGTGTCTCTTGTTTTAAATTTTTTAGGTTGATCGATCCACTGCAAGATTTTAGCGAAAACGTTAAGTGCGAAATTAAATGCGAGCCCGGAAGTTAAAGATTTGGAAATTGTCCGACAAACTATTTACAATGAAGTGCAATAGGCGTTATTATATTATTAGTATGATTGTCTCAAAAGGTCGAAAACATGTCGATAATAAACAATGCGTATCTCTTTACTCTCGGTTGTACCGTTTTAATGCTTAGAAATGCTTTTAATTTTTTGCATTTCGTCTTTATATTCAAACTTACAGAGGATCTTGGTATCTGAAAAATGAAGAATGAAAAATCCACACATATATAACTGAATTTCTGTCTGTCTGTCTGTCTGTCTGTCTGTCTGTCTGTCTGTCTGTCTGTCTGTCTGTCTGTCTGTCTGTCTGTCTGTCTGTCTGTCTGTCTGTCTGTCTGTCTGTCTGTCTGTCTGTCTGTCTGTCTGTCTGTCTGTCTGTCTGTCTGTCTGTCTGTCTGTCTGTCTGTCTGTCTGTCTGTCTGTCTGTCTGTCTGTCTGTCTGTCTGTCTGTCTGTCTGTCTGTCTGTCTGTCTGTCTGTCTGTCTGTCTGTCTGTCTGTCTGTCTGTCTGTCTGTCTGTCTGTCTGTCAGTCTGTCAGTCTGTCAGTCTTTCAGTCTGTCAGTCTGTCAGTCTGTCAGTCTGTCAGTCTGTCAGTCTGTCAGTCTGTCAGTCTGTCAGTCTGTCAGTCTGTCAGTCTGTCAGTCTGTCAGTCTGTCAGTCTGTCAGTCTGTCAGTCTGTCAGTCTGTCAGTCTGTCAGTCTGTCAGTCTGTCAGTCTGTCAGTCTGTCAGTCTGTCAGTCTGTCAGTCTGTCAGTCTGTCAGTCTGTCAGTCTGTCAGTCTGTCTGTCTGTCTGTCTGTCTGTCTGTCTGTCTGTCTGTCTGTCTGTCTGTCTGTCTGTCTGTCTGTCTGTCTGTCTGTCTGTCTGTCTGTCTGTCTGTCTGTCTGTCTGTCTGTCTGTCTGTCTGTCTGTCTGTCTGTCTGTCTGTCTGTCTGTCTGTCTGTCTGTCTGTCTGTCTGTCTGTCTGTCTGTCTGTCTGTCTGTCTGTCTGTCTGTCTGTCTGTCTGTCTGTCTGTCTGTCTGTCTGTCTGTCTGTCTGTCTGTCTGTCTGTCTGTCTGTCTGTCTGTCTGTCTGTCTGTCTGTCTGTCTGTCTGTCTGTCTGTCTGTCTGTCTGTCTGTCTGTCTGTCTGTCTGTCTGTCTGTCTGTCTGTCTGTCAGTCTGTCAGTCTGTCAGTCTGTCAGTCTGTCAGTCTGTCAGTCTGTCAGTCTGTCAGTCTGTCAGTCTGTCAGTCTGTCAGTCTGTCAGTCTGTCAGTCTGTCAGTCTGTCAGTCTGTCAGTCTGTCAGTCTGTCAGTCTGTCAGTCTGTCAGTCTGTCAGTCTGTCAGTCTGTCAGTCTGTCAGTCTGTCAGTCTGTCAGTCTGTCAGTCTGTCAGTCTGTCAGTCTGTCAGTCTGTCAGTCTGTCAGTCTGTCAGTCTGTCAGTCTGTCAGTCTGTCTGTCTGTCTGTCTGTCTGTCTGTCTGTCTGTCTGTCTGTCTGTCTGTCTGTCTGTCTGTCTGTCTGTCAGTCTGTCAGTCTGTCAGTCTTTCAGTCTGTCAGTCTGTCAGTCTGTCAGTCTGTCAGTCTGTCAGTCTGTCAGTCTGTCAGTCTGTCAGTCTGTCTGTCTGTCTGTCTGTCTGTCTGTCTGTCTGTCTGTCTGTCTGTCTGTCTGTCTGTCTGTCTGTCTGTCTGTCTGTCTGTCTGTCTGTCTGTCTGTCTGTCTGTCTGTCTGTCTGTCTGTCTGTCTGTCTGTCTGTCTGTCTGTCTGTCTGTCTGTCTGTCTGTCTGTCTGTCTGTCTGTCTGTCTGTCTGTCTGTCTGTCTGTCTGTCTGTCTGTCTGTCTGTCTGTCTGTCTGTCTGTCTGTCTGTCTGTCTGTCTGTCTGTCTGTCTGTCTGTCTGTCTGTCTGTCTGTCTGTCTGTCTGTCTGTCTGTCTGTCAGTCTGTCAGTCTGTCAGTCTTTCAGTCTGTCAGTCTGTCAGTCTGTCAGTCTGTCAGTCTGTCAGTCTGTCAGTCTGTCAGTCTGTCAGTCTGTCAGTCTGTCAGTCTGTCAGTCTGTCAGTCTGTCAGTCTGTCAGTCTGTCAGTCTGTCAGTCTGTCAGTCTGTCAGTCTGTCAGTCTGTCAGTCTGTCAGTCTGTCAGTCTGTCAGTCTGTCAGTCTGTCAGTCTGTCAGTCTGTCTGTCTGTCTGTCTGTCTGTCTGTCTGTCTGTCTGTCTGTCTGTCTGTCTGTCTGTCTGTCTGTCTGTCTGTCTGTCTGTCTGTCTGTCTGTCTGTCTGTCTGTCTGTCTGTCTGTCTGTCTGTCTGTCTGTCTGTCTGTCTGTCTGTCTGTCTGTCTGTCTGTCTGTCTGTCTGTCTGTCTGTCTGTCTGTCTGTCTGTCTGTCTGTCTGTCTGTCTGTCTGTCTGTCTGTCTGTCTGTCTGTCTGTCTGTCTGTCTGTCTGTCTGTCTGTCTGTCTGTCTGTCTGTCTGTCTGTCTGTCTGTCTGTCTGTCTGTCTGTCTGTCTGTCTGTCTGTCTGTCTGTCTGTCTGTCTGTCTGTCTGTCTGTCTGTCTGTCTGTCTGTCTGTCTGTCTGTCTGTCTGTCTGTCTGTCTGTCTGTCTGTCTGTCTGTCTGTCTGTCTGTCTGTCTGTCTGTCTGTCTGTCTGTCTGTCTGTCTGTCTGTCTGTCTGTCTGTCTGTCTGTCTGTCTGTCTGTCTGTCTGTCTGTCTGTCTGTCTGTCTGTCTGTCTGTCTGTCTGTCTGTCTGTCTGTCTGTCTGTCTGTCTGTCTGTCTGTCTGTCTGTCTGTCTGTCTGTCTGTCTGTCTGTCTGTCTGTCTGTCTGTCTGTCTGTCTGTCTGTCTGTCTGTCTGTCTGTCTGTCTGTCTGTCTGTCTGTCTGTCAGTCTGTCAGTCTGTCAGTCTTTCAGTCTGTCAGTCTGTCAGTCTGTCAGTCTGTCAGTCTGTCAGTCTGTCAGTCTGTCAGTCTGTCAGTCTGTCAGTCTGTCAGTCTGTCAGTCTGTCAGTCTGTCAGTCTGTCAGTCTGTCAGTCTGTCAGTCTGTCAGTCTGTCAGTCTGTCAGTCTGTCAGTCTGTCAGTCTGTCAGTCTGTCAGTCTGTCAGTCTGTCAGTCTGTCAGTCTGTCTGTCTGTCTGTCTGTCTGTCTGTCTGTCTGTCTGTCTGTCTGTCTGTCTGTCTGTCTGTCTGTCTGTCTGTCTGTCTGTCTGTCTGTCTGTCTGTCTGTCTGTCTGTCTGTCTGTCTGTCTGTCTGTCTGTCTGTCTGTCTGTCTGTCTGTCTGTCTGTCTGTCTGTCTGTCTGTCTGTCTGTCTGTCTGTCTGTCTGTCTGTCTGTCTGTCTGTCTGTCTGTCTGTCTGTCTGTCTGTCTGTCTGTCTGTCTGTCTGTCTGTCTGTCTGTCTGTCTGTCTGTCTGTCTGTCTGTCTGTCTGTCTGTCTGTCTGTCTGTCAGTCTGTCAGTCTGTCAGTCTGTCAGTCTGTCAGTCTGTCAGTCTGTCAGTCTGTCAGTCTGTCAGTCTGTCAGTCTGTCAGTCTGTCAGTCTGTCAGTCTGTCAGTCTGTCAGTCTGTCAGTCTGTCAGTCTGTCAGTCTGTCAGTCTGTCAGTCTGTCAGTCTGTCAGTCTGTCAGTCTGTCAGTCTGTCAGTCTGTCAGTCTGTCAGTCTGTCAGTCTGTCAGTCTGTCTGTCTGTCTGTCTGTCTGTCTGTCTGTCTGTCTGTCTGTCTGTCTGTCTGTCTGTCTGTCTGTCTGTCTGTCTGTCTGTCTGTCTGTCTGTCTGTCTGTCTGTCTGTCTGTCTGTCTGTCTGTCTGTCTGTCTGTCTGTCTGTCTGTCTGTCTGTCTGTCTGTCTGTCTGTCTGTCTGTCTGTCTGTCTGTCTGTCTGTCTGTCTGTCTGTCTGTCTGTCTGTCTGTCTGTCTGTCTGTCTGTCTGTCTGTCTGTCTGTCTGTCTGTCTGTCTGTCTGTCTGTCTGTCTGTCTGTCTGTCTGTCTGTCTGTCTGTCTGTCTGTCTGTCTGTCTGTCTGTCTGTCTGTCTGTCTGTCTGTCTGTCTGTCTGTCTGTCTGTCTGTCTGTCTGTCTGTCTGTCTGTCTGTCAGTCTTTCAGTCTGTCAGTCTGTCAGTCTGTCAGTCTGTCTGTCTGTCTGTCTGTCTGTCTGTCTGTCTGTCTGTCTGTCTGTCTGTCTGTCTGTCTGTCTGTCTGTCTGTCTGTCTGTCTGTCTGTCTGTCTGTCTGTCTGTCTGTCTGTCTGTCTGTCTGTCTGTCTGTCTGTCTGTCTGTCTGTCTGTCTGTCTGTCTGTCTGTCTGTCTGTCTGTCTGTCTGTCTGTCTGTCTGTCTGTCTGTCTGTCTGTCTGTCTGTCTGTCTGTCTGTCTGTCTGTCTGTCTGTCTGTCTGTCTGTCTGTCTGTCTGTCTGTCTGTCTGTCTGTCTGTCTGTCTGTCTGTCTGTCTGTCTGTCTG